>NW_017306922.1:176974-183736 GCF_000935625.1 Nanorana parkeri | reverse complement strand
AAATCCTCAGTGCTCTCTCCTCCAATCAGCAAATTCCTTACGTTACACTGACAGCACTGTGCAATGCCCGATTGGCTGGCTCTCCTTTATCAGTCTGAAGGCTGCTGTAAAGGAGGCCAGCACAAAAATATGAATTTTGATCATAGTAAAGCTACATTAAATCTTTCTTTTTTTTATGGTGGCCATACTTGCTTTTATTTTTTAGCTTTTATTTTTCACAATACATGAACCATGGCAACATTGCCATCCTCCCACCCACTTACCTGAATCACCGGGTTTTTCCCCCGCAGGCTGCTGCTATTTAGAAATGGCTCAGCTGTGCATGGCTCTGTCCACACATCATCCATTCACAGGTCCCTTGACAAGATCTGCGAAAGGAAAACATACAAGTATCGTCTCCCACCGAGGCAGAGAGGACTTGTAGCTCTTTATGGAATACAAGTGTGGTGACATCACCACACTTGTAGTTTATTCTTTCTTCCAATTCTCCATGTTAGTGAATGTCTGTACCTCGGATGAACAGGAACTGGGGGAGAATCCGCAGGAGCCAGAGCATTGTATCCGTAATCCACTGTTGGCAGTTGCAATGCTTTACTGGCTCTAATGCAAAAAATAAGAAATGCACATTTTGCTTTTCTTTTATGAATCTGTCTTTATTTTTATTTACAAAAAGTGGAATTCAACTGTAAGCACTTGTAACAGTGTACATTGCATATAGTGTGTTGCTGACCATGGTCACGCACACTGGTCTACTGGCCACCAATGGACAGGAACACAGTGACATCTGCTGCCCATTTATTGCTTTTTGTATCTGCCATTCAACAAACGAACGTAACCAAGTTGAGAAATACTTGTCCTCGGTATTCATTCTAATTCAATAATTGCAATACTTTTCACTGACCCAGAACAAGTATGTAGACTTGTAGAGTAGAGTTTTGACTTCATTATAATTTTCCTAATAGGCATCCTTATTTCATGTCAGTGTTATCAGGAAGTATACGTGCCACAGACTGCAAACTAGCATTCTCTCCAAACAACGATAGCTTCCATATTTCTCTCAGTACACATTTCTATTAATGGCCAATTAAAGTCTCAGAACTAGATATTCAGTCCTATAGACATTGCCTTAACAACTTCAATTTTGATAGTCTTACATCCACGTAACTGTTATATCAGTAGTTGTGTATCTTTGTACCATTTTTAGCAATCGAACCGAAACGCGGTCGATCGTACTGCGGGGGGATGGCTGTGGTGCCATTGCCCCTCCAGCCCCAGAAAACAGGGTGGCTTACCGTATGTAATCCACTGTGTTCCAGCAGCCAACCGTGCCAACTGCTTCTCTCTCCACACAAGTTAATGGAACCACAAAAGCTTATGAAGCAGGTTAATGTACCATAGAAGGTTGAAAGCTCAAATGCAGGTCAGAAGGAGGTCAACTGCAGGTCAAATGCACCAATGAACTATGAGCCTCCACATTAGCGATTTTTTTTGCGTATATCGTGCAAAACCCAAAAAGCAATGCATTCCTATGGGGTTCATTCATACCTGTGCAATCGTACACGTGCACAAAAACTGGCAACGTGAGAAAAAGTACATGCATGATCTTTGGGGGATTTCTGTGTGTTCTGTTGTGGCTGCAAACACGTGGAAAAATGCGCGTCTATTACAAATTGTGTGTTTTTGTGCACGTGTAATGATCTCAGAAGCAATATATAGGTGTCTTGCTGCACTCCTTACAGGACAGGATGGTCTGTAGAATCCTGGCGGGTGCTCGCAGTGCCCACAGATGGCGCCGTGAAGATATAAAAGTTTGAAAATGATGTCACCAGCACACCATTTATAAAGTGAAATCACCAATTAGTCCATTTATTTATGGTATACTGCCATTCCAGTACAAGCACTTTCGGGGCCGCACAGGGACCCCTTCATCAGGCTCAGAATGATCTCAGAAGCATTTCAAACTTATATCAAGTGTAAGCATAATGTGCCAGAGAGCATGCTACATTTGCCCCTCAATGCATGCCCAACGTCCATTGACCCAAGCCATTGGTAACAAGTCTATGAAAAAAAGTCCACAGTACAGACCAATGTTATCAGTATAATCGTCCAGATTTCCTGAGCCCTATAAACCTACTTCTATTCACAAATTCCTAGCTGTCCCAACTTTCCCACGTGAGGTTATGTATTAAATGGGAAGTAAATACACTGGGAGATCCACTTCACAGCCCGGTCCTGTGACTCCGACCTATTCCTTCCATCAGAGACAAACAATGAGCCACACAAGTGATGTCTGCATTACGGCACAGTTCTCCAAACACTTCAGTCGTCATGTAAACACTGACAAGTCTCTTCAATGTATGGGCCCGGTGCCTCGCCTCACTAAGGAAGCTGCACTGATGACCGAAGCATAATAACATACACCAATGCTTATATTACCATTAGGCACCGATCTCTTCACACTGCAATTCAACGCGGTGACTGCAAGGCATGAAGGGGAAGGAAAAGTTAAGAAAAAGGAAAATCAGTTAATGACCTTATAGGAGGTTGTGCAGAAAACGGTTTTAAACAGCAGGCCTGGTCTACCAATGTATATGTGTATCAATGTCCGCTCAGATAAGCAAAAACCTTTGCTCATTGAGTTTATAATTTTGTTCACACACAGGCTATGGCGAATGTGCACAAACTGTATTGAAATAACTCTGAATAATGAATCCAGATCAAACATATATACACTACCCAGCAAAGTATTTCTTTACATTTTTGCCCAAGCACCCAAGTTATCATTTTTCCATACAGCTCCAACTCTCTCGGCTCACGCTCCTTGAACTTCCTGTCCAGTACAAGATCCAAAGGGACAGCACACTCTCCAGCAGCTTTCCATCTATTATCTTGGAGAAGGGAGGAAGGAGGGGAGGGGAACAGGGAGTGACTTGCCTTGCTGGGTCTGTTTGTTTGTGAAGATACACTCAACATACTAGGTGGAACTACAAATCCCATGAGGCATTGCAAGATTCTCACAGCCACAGACATGACTCCCGGAGAGAGATGCATCATGGGATTTGTAGTTTCACCACAGCTGGTGGGCCCTAGTTTTGCTATCCCTGCTGTAAGCCCCCCTAAGGCTGGGTTCACATCATTTTCCAGACCAGATCCGGAGCACAATGCATTGCGTTTTTGCCACGTTTATACTGCATTTGGAAATGTTTAAATTTTTAATCTTAAAATGGTCTTACAGATGCATTCCATGCGTTTCTGATGCATTTCTATGTGTTCCAGTGCACAGACAAGATAAAACGAGAAAAGCAGTATTTTTCTGGTCTGGAACGGACATGCGTTTGTGGGAACAGAAACCAGAAATAGCAAAGGGATACATTGGGATGCATTTTGGGTCCGGAAACAGTCTGGTCTAGTGGTAATCTGGATGTGGTGTGAATGGGCCCTAAAACAGGATATCAGGGCCAGTGCTCAGGAGACCAGCTGGTTCTACAAGAAACTAAAACTTTTAAATATCAAGGATCAGCATTCATTGTAAGTGATTTCATCAGCATTTGAAAAAGCTTGAAAACCTTTTGACTTTATTACTTTTAGTAATAAGTAATTGAAGTTTAACCCCTTCCTACTCTTTTTTTTATTTTTTATAAAAAGGTATTGGTTTCCCCAAAACAGAGTCCCAATTTATTTTTTCTATAAAATTACTATGGTATTGTTTTATACACAATGTCACGTGCAAATCTCAAGTTTCCTGTGAAGACTGTATTGGCCCTGTCCCCTCCCAGCACCTAAGCCTCTCTGGGTCCTTTAATGAGACGGGTGACCAGAGGGACCACTAATGAGGCTCAAGTATCAATATTTGATTCCAGCTATGAAACAGCCACCCTCCAGAAGGAAGAGCAGTGGCAGCATGAATTTAGAGATGATTTGAAGATCTACAGCCAAACTACATTTTTGTTTCCTAGTCAAGGTACTTAAATGCAGTTTTAAGATTTAACTCCTGAGTTTAGTGTCACTTTAAGGCCTCTTTTGTCTGAAAAGCATTAGCTGGACTGCTATGTTTGGTTTTATCTCTTGGATAAAGTATATATTTAACTGCATCCAGAACCATGTGCAAACACAATTTCTACTGTTTATGACGAAGGGCTGGTGGAAGCCTTAGTTGTGCCCTGGTGTTCCGTGGAACTGCATCGCAGCAAGGAGATAGAGCACTTTCTCTTTGTCTTGTGAGCTTATTCAGCACCAATACTTGCTGGAAAGTCAAGATTTGTTTACAAACTTCAACTGCCCATTACTCTGGATCTACAGTTTTCTGTCATGTGATAAGCTTGTGCAATATTTCTTTGTATACAGAGCTTTAATTGCCCAGGGGTGCAACAGGTATCTTTAAAGGGGACCTTTTCCCCTTTCATTAAAAATCACATCAGCATGCAGCTCTGCATGAGGATTTAAAATCATCTTACATTCATTAGTGAAACAATCATGTTTTTTATTTACTTACAAATAGAGTTAATCTACTTCCTGGTCAACTTCTGGCACAAATGATGTAATGTGATCAAGCATTGCACCCTGGGAAGGTTACATCAGTAATCTCGCGGGATCTCAGGGAAATACATTTGTTTCCCTGAGATGATGTGCATTGCCACATGTCATAGTCACATATGCCAGAGTTCCAGGAAGTAAAGGGAGATCTAGCAATCTGCCCTTAGTAAAAATGGCCACTGTGAGAAGAATGGGGAGGAAAAGGAGAAACAAGGTATGCACAAAATAAAATGCCTGCAATTATCTAGAAGTATTTGTTTGTAGTTTGTCATTACTAAACATTTCAAAAAGGTGACTGTTATTTTAATGTTATGGGTAAAGTTCCTCTTTAAAGCAATATAACATAGCCAAGGAAGAGAGGAAGCATGAATCCCTCTCCCGCCTATTCCTATCAGATCCACACCAGTCAGAGAAAGAATTAAAAACTCGGCTATACAAATGTAAAATAATTAGGACTTGAAAAACTTCCTGAACAGTGACTTGGCGTGAGGAAAGATACAAATATTTCATCATTTCCCTCCACCACAGACTCCGCTGTTTAAAGGCACACAATAGAATCTAAACAAAAGGATATTTTTCACAGTGATAGGATCAGATGAGAAGGCTACGAGTACAGAGGAGCACGTCCTGCTCAAACGCAGCGCTATTTTTAAAACAGAATTGTATTCTAAATGAGGATGGGTGAAGCTTGGTGACACAGCAAGGTCACTTCCTTTGGATGAGCCACGAAGGCCTACGTTTTTAGATGCTCAAGTGGTTGAGTCTCACTTGCTGGCTGGGACTTCTATATGCTGGAATGTTCTGCCTCGCCCCTTCAATTATAACTTGCTTTCTGGTCTCAGTAAATAATAATGAATTTTTTACTTCTACTACACACCAGAATTGTTAGACGGTATGGCCAATATCTTGGCTGCATTTCCTATGAAAAGCGTATTCTGGAGTGGCAATATTTGAGTATCTTAGAGTACCCTGCAATTTACAGAGAGGGACCTCCTGCTTTTGTTTATCCCTTCCTTCATTGGCTGGGGAGGGGGGCGCATTAAAAATCACATGACTAGCAAACAAGGAAGTAGAAGTTGTCCATTCAAATTGGCAATCTCAGTGCTGAGCTGCAGTCAAGAACAAGCAAGTGGGTGAATCCAGGCTCTTTAAACAGCAACATTAGAAAAGTAATGTTTGCTTCATTTTTCAGCAGGAAGCTAATAATAATAATAATAATAGAGCAATATTGATTTAGTGCATCTTTTTTGCATTTGAAATATCAACTTAAAAGTTTCAGTTGTGTAATGGATGGATGGGAAACAAAATACCCCTGTAATGGCCTCCCAATCTAAATACTTGTTAAAACTAGGGGGCAGGAAACGGCCATTTTACTTAATGCATTTCGCTCTCAAACAGGCTGTGGCACTCCCCTCTACTCCATGGTGCCCTGTGTTGTGGGCGGTCCCTTGGTGTCATTACGTTCAATGCAAAAAGTACTGGTCCTGTATTGTATGTGAGAAGGTAAGCATGCAACCACTTGCAGGAGCGCATTATACAGAAGGCTTCAGGGGACCTGACAGATGGAAGGAGCTTGCTGCAGCTGGTATGGTAAGATATCATTACTCTACCACCAGGCAAAAATGGCCATTGAGCCCCTCCAAGGGGGGAGGGGGTGGGGGAACTGCATGGGTATTTTTTCTTTTGTGCCCAGAGCTGGGCTTCCAAAAGAATTGAAAAGACTATGAAATCTAATTTGTGCATAGGCTTCTCCAATTTTTAAAGACGCTTCACATTTTTTCCTCTTAAAAGCATACCTGGATTTCACAGGACGTTGGGTAATTATTTTCACTGAAAAGAAACTAGACTAGACGTGTGCGATTCGTTTCGTTCCGAATTGAAATTCGGACAAAATTGCGGAATGCAAACGAATGTGAATTTCCGATTCTGAAATTCGTAAGCGGTAGTCTGTACGAAATTTCGTTGCAGCAAAGTGACATTTGAGAGAAAAAAAACGTTTTTTTTCCTCTTAAATCTCACTTTGCTACAATGAACGAACAAAACGAAACCAAATTGAAACTAAATTTCGTACAGATTACCGCTAACGAATTTCATCCGAATCTGAATTCCGGAACGAATTGACTTTCGGACCCGAATTCCGAAAAAACGCAAAATCCAAATCAATAAATTTTTTGCTGGTGCACATGCTTAAAAGAAACTCCCAAATGGCATCATTTGTTGTTTTTGTAT
>NW_017306922.1:153850-176928 GCF_000935625.1 Nanorana parkeri | reverse complement strand
ATTCTATAAAACATATTTAATATAGATTGGCCTGTAAAATGCTCCATTTCAATATGGAATGCAACTTTCTTGTAGGGTTGTTGGTTTTTTGGACCTCCTGGCCATAACTGCTCACACTGTCACATGTATCATGTAAATAATGGATTTACTGCCCTCTAGTGACAGTCGGGGAGCTTGCAGTTTTTTATGCTGCCACAAAGTAGTGTGAAGTAAAACCATCTTCTCATCTGTGCAAATGCTGCACATTTTGAAAATTAAACCTAATCACTAAACACTTGTATACATTTTGACATGTTAACATAATTGCAAAAGTCATTTTAAATATATTAAAATCTTTAACTCTCATTAAACTAATACACGGTAATCCTGCCATGGAGGTTATTGTCCAGTCCCTTCCTTTTATAGGGTGACCATGTTCTGTTCTGTCCCATATTTTGCCCCTGCATTGTCATCATCTGAGACTGTTTGTAGCTATAATTGTGATGGTTTTTAGGCTGGGTTGGATTTTTTAATTACAGCTTCATGGATTTTAAAGCTGCCTTGGAGTAGGTTGATGCTAAACTAAATTTTGCTGTTTCTATTATGTAACGACAATCTTATCAGTAGAGTAGAAATATACTGAGCCTCACAGGTAGTTCTTCTGTCTGTTCAGGAAAACACACATGAAGGTCAGTACAGTATCCACATAGTTCAAGACACGATCTCCCACTCTTCTCTTCCCTGGAAGACATCCAGCATCTAGAGCCCACCCTATTCTATACCAAGGATGTAAGATTATAACATTCCGGTGTCTGCAGATGAACTTTCATCCCTTCTACTTAAACTAGTAGGAAATCATGGACGCAAATATTTACAGTAACAGATACATTTAAATAACATATTTCTCCTCAGGGTCACAGGAGGACATAAATTAGCGTCCTCCCATGACCCAAAGCTCAGTATACAGCGAGCTACAGCGAGCGCTATACTGAGACCGCCGCAGCTGGGACGGATCGCGACATTACTGTCTGGATACACCCAGCTGCGTGATTGACAGCTGGCTCTGTCTAGCTAGAGGCAGAGCCAGCTGTACCCGCCCCCTCCCCCATTCGTTCCTCCAGTCAGCGCTGGAGGATCAGAGCAGGGAGAGGGGGAATCCCTGCAGGGAGCCATGAGTGACAGTCACTACTCTCTGCAGGGACAGGATCGAGAAGCAAGCGACGGTATGTGTTCGCTCACTTCCCGATCTATTGAGCCGACGTGCCACAGTTTCATTGTCACACGTCGACTCGAACTTTGAGGATTGGTGAAAACCACTCACCTCATAGTTCTCCTTTAACTATTACCAAAATGTTGTCTTATTTGGGCATCGCTCAGCTGTAGATCCTCCAATCATCTCTGAATTGGTGCTGAAACTGTCCTTCCTTCTGGCTCCAAGCTCGCTCCTGTGATGGGCTATAAACTCAGGTTTAGTTAATAATTTGTACTGAGATTGTAGTCCATCATGGGAGCGAGCTTGGAGCGGTGACTACTTTACAACACACACAGGGACCATGGGGAACAACAGTAGCCACCCTCCAGAGGGAAGGACAGTGTCAGCACCAATTCAGAGATGATTTGAGGTAGGTACTTGAATGCATTTTTAAGATTTAACATTCTGTAACTTTAATATGCAAATTCCAGGCATTCATCATCATCATCATCACCTTCATGCCATCAGGTATAGTTCCCTGCATAGCTCTCTAACTGGTCAGCTTTTAGCTTTGGCATGAGGAAAGCAACTGCTGCAAGTCCCCTTCATCCTCATGGAGTCCTATATGAGGGCAGACTGTCATGTAGGGTTTTAAGTAAACAGAACATGTCAGCTCCAAGATATTCCCCATCAATGAAACATATCATTTGAGTATTTTAAATATTGCAGTTATGAATACCTGAAAAGCTAACATGTTTCAGGCAGTGGGGAAAATGTACAGGCAACTTAAAGAAACAGAGCAATCAGCAAATGCTTCAGCAACAACTATCAAAATATCTAAAGAACATAAAGCATAACGTTTTCTAAAACTTGTTTACCATCTATATAGTTGACTTGGAGGGAACTATTTTTTTCTAAAGGAAATCAGAATTTCACATTAAAGACAAACATTGCCATCATCTGTAAATTTTAAAGATAAACTCCAGGCAGATATAAAAGACACAAATTAGTGCAGCTCTGAGTTAATACATTTAAAAATACATTGAACTATGCATTTATTGAGCTTGGACAGTGAGAGGAAGAGGAAGCACAATGAGCTAATCAGCTGTGCTGAACTGCTTATATGCCAACAAGGAACATGCTCATAGGAAGACAGAGCAAAGAGCACATCAGTTTGCTGCTCCTCCTTTCGCTGTTCAGTCACAGACAAGGGGAGGAGCAAGACCTGTAAGTATTACTTAAATGCAGCAGGGAACTATCAGGTCTCCAGCCCTGTGCTTGTACAAGTATGGTATTTCATATGTGCATTTAGCTGTTTGCCTGGAGTTCAGCTTTGAATGCAACATGAAAGCAAGGCGCCAATTTGGGTGCTGGTGTACTGAGAATCCTGTTTCACGCAGTGCATCCCCCTTACCTTTTCGTAAGAGCACCCTTAAGAAATCCAAGCAACTCAGAGGCATTTAACATTTCCAATCTGCATGTCTTTAGTTTACCATTTTCGAGTTGTTCGGAGGGTATAGAAGGCTCTGGTACTCTGAGAGCATAGATAATAGCATTGCTGTCCTGTGACGGCAGCGGTGAAGAATCCAGTAAGCCGAGTATACCAGTAATACACAGCATTGGTGCACCGAAGGCTGACGATTATATAATAAAATGCTAACATTAGTCATCACTAGAAATAATGATCCTAAATAGGGGTTTTCCTAACAAGCCAGAGGTATAGAATGTCTACATTTCACAGGCACGCTACGTCAAGGTTTACAGAGAGCAGCCCTGAGTACAGACATAACATTCTCCTGCAGGGTCATTTATTATGCCCATATCCATCTCTGGACCTACATTAAAAGAATTTTATGTGGCACAGACGACTTGCCACCCATATAGTAAATATACCATACAAATGCTAATGCTGAATGTTATGATATGTACGAGCGGGTAAGAGAAAGAGATTAATGTTAAACATATTTAAAGACAATGAGTTCTTCACAGAAGAACTACTTCATTTCACTGTGAGGCTGAGCGTGTCTCTGTCAAACAAAGCGTTAGCAGTAAGTTTTATTAAACAATGACATTACTTGTAATTGCAAACAGAGGAAGGTTTAACCCCGGGACATCTCGCCAGAAATAAATTTCTTCACTGTAATATTTAGTGCAAAATAAATATATCTATTTTAATTGTAATGTTTGCTTCTATTTGGTCCCATGTTAATGAGCCTCTTCTCCGCCTCCTCCTCTAATTTTGTGCAACCATTTTGACATCTAGACGTCAGTGTCCTCTTCCCCATTTTCGCAGTTGGCCTACAAATGATGTTGGCACCAGATTTGTGTTGAATAAAAAAAGGATTAATAGGCCTTTTTCCCTGGGATTTCCCTGGTCTGCCAAACTGCCAAGAACTCCCCTCTAAGCGCGGTGCCTGTTGTCAGGACCTTCCAGAACATGGGGAGGAAATGAATGCCCCAACTCCAAGTACAAGGTCTGCCTCACCTTCAGCATCAATTAAATGAGTTCATTCAGACACAGTCCGTAGGGTTCAATATTGAGTTGGCCCACCCTTTGCAGCTATAACAGCTTCAACTCTTCTGGGAAGGCATCCACAAGGTTTAGGAGTGTGTCTATGGGAATGTTTGGCCATTCTTCCAGAAGCACATTGTTGGACGAGAAGGCCAGGCTCGCAGTCTCTGCTCTAAGTCATCCCAAAGGTGTTCTATCGGGTTGAGGTCAGGACTCTGTGCAGGCCAGTCAAGTTCCTTCACCCCAAACTCGCTCATCCATGTCTTTATGGACTTTGCTTTGTGCACTGGTGCGCAGTCATGTTGGAACAGGAAGGGGCCATCGCCAAACTGTTTCCACAAAGTTGGGAGCATGAAATTGTCCAATATGTCTTGGTATGCTGATGCCTTAAGAGTTCCCTTCACTTGAACTAAGGGGCCAAGGCCAACTCCTAAAAAACAACCCCACACCATAATCCCTCCTCCATCAAACTTTACACTTGGTACAATGCAGTCAGGCAAGTACCGTTCTCTTGGCAACCGCCAAACCCAGACATGTCCATCGGATTGCCAGACAGAGAAGTGTGATTCGTCACTCCAGAGAACACGTCTCCACTCTAGAGTCCAGTGGCCGCGTGCTAAACACCACTGCATCCGACGCTTTGCATTGCACTTGGTGATGTAAGGCTTGGATACAGCTGCTCGGTCATGGAAGCCCATTCCATGAAGCTCTCTATGCACTGTTGTTGTGCCAATCTGAAGGCCACATGATGTTTGGAGGTCTGTAGCTACTGACTCTGCAGACAGTTGGCGACTTCTGCGCACTTCAGCATGTGCTGACCCCGCTCTGTCATTTTACGTGGCCTACCACTTCATGGCTGAGTTGCTGTTGTTTACACTTTGTTATAATACCACTATCAGTTGACCGTGTAATGTTTAGTAGCAAAGAAATTTCACGGAACACCTCAATCCAATGATTTGAAGGGGTGTCCCAATACTTTTGGCAATATAGTGTATGTGCCGTGGTTATAATATGTACAAATCCAAAAGTAGTCACCAGCACACCAAAGCATATTCTGTCATTTCTTCTTTATTGACTATAGAAGTATTGACAGAATATGCTTTGGTGTGCTGGTGACTACCTTTGGATTTGTACTTAATTTGCAGTTGCACCCGAAGTCATTACAGCACCCACCTGATGTTTTGGGTGTTATCGGGTCAGGAGTGTGATGGGATTCTATGAAGTGTGCTTATATTATGTCACACATGAATATATTCCCAAGTGATATCCACAACAAATGTGAGAAATGTCACTAAAATATAAGAATCCAAATATTACGACACACACACACACACACTAGTATTCAGTCAGTGAAAAAAGGTGTTCCGTATCAATGTGGAAATACACACTGGTGCAAAAGAATATCCAATATTGTATAGTCTATAAAAACATAAACAAGTGCAAAAAGAAACGTGAAAACATCCAATCTTGAATCTGCAGACCGAATCGTATTCCACTCCAAGGACTTGCACTTCCATGTGCCCCCTCAAAGTAAGACGCTCACCCTAAAATTTGACCAAGAGATAGGTCTTAAAACACTTTTTAGACCCACACAGCGAATATTTCAAGCTACCTTTGATGGAGTCTTTCAGACACAGGACCACCTTATCCCATGATGACAGGATGTTGTGTTGCAAATGGCTGGAGTCGAACTGGGCAGAAAAAAAAAAGCCTCGAAGGAGACTAGCAGCAGACCCTCATGGAGAGGTGGAGGGCCAGACAGGTTCTGGATTGAAGAACCCAGGTCTTGAGACCTGAGAGTTTGAACTTTCTCTTTGGGAAGAGCTCTCTGGCCTGGGACGTGTCCACCAGCCCCAAATATTCCAAGCGATGAATCTGAACAAGCAACAATTTTTGATGGTTCAGGATCCACCCGATGCTCTGAAAAGTTTGACACACATTGTCCTCCAGAGCCCTCATCAACAGCAGGGGGTCTTTCAAGTATCCCAGAGTCGGAATACCCCAAGAGCACAGCAGTGCCAGAACCTTGGTGAACACCCAAGGAAGACAGGCAGAATGGATGGGCCACGGAATAAACTGGTCCCTACAACAAAATGCAGAAAGTGTTGGTGCACTTGAAAGATGCTGGGCAAATGTATCCAAACATCTTTTATGTCCACTGCAGCCAGGACGTCCCCCTAGTGAAGGAAAGCAATGACAGATCTGGTCTATTTCATCCAGAAGTTTTGGGGCCTAATATAAAAATTCATGCCTTTCAGGTCCAAGATTGGACGAATGTCTCCTTTGGGATTTGGGAACAATTTGAATGAAAACCTCTGAATCTATGCTGCAGCAGGGACTAAGGCTATGACACCTTGGTCCACAAGTGCCTGATGGAGATCCGCAAGTAGCTGAGGGAACACATTGAAGTTTGAGGTTATATACCGAAAAGGGGCAGGGCACAAAACTTAAGCTTGTAACCCCGGAACGCCATTTCTTGTAACCAGTATTGGGGATGCAAGACATATAAGCAGATGCAAAGGTCAACAGATGTCCTCCCACTCTGGAAAGTAGAGGTTGACTTTAATGTCAAGGACAGCTCGTCAGTGGATTTGACAGCTTTGGAGTGCCAGACCTTGGTCTGAATGTGGAAGCTGTGGGCAGGCTGAAAAAAAATGCTTCTTGGCAGGAACCAATGAGGAAGACTTAGCAGTCTGCTCTTTAGGCTTCTTCCACTGAGGTTGATGAGTCTTTTTGCTCCAAGTAGTATCCTCTAATGATAGCATCCAGAGTCGGTCCAGTAGCCTGCGCGTGTGCGTGTTGGGCTTCGTAAATCAGCCCCACTGTCTCTTAAGGTCATGTGGATTAAATGCTTCTTATAAAAAGGCACAGCCCACCCTTATGTCTAGAATCAGAATCAAAGTGAAGAGAGGTTAATCACCAGCACACACGTAGTACTCACTGAATATTGTTCACGTTTATTCAAGCGTCAAGTAATGTCACAAAAAACAACGTTTCGGGGCCATGCAGAGTCACTATGTCACCCTGATGAAGGGAATCTGCGTGGCCCCAAAATGTTGTTTTTTGTGACATTATGTGATGCTTGAATAAACGTAAAGAATATTCAGTGGATACAAATTGTGTGCTGGTGATTAACCTCTCTTCCTTTTGAAGTTCTGCACTGTGTCATCCCTGAAATCTCTGCGAGCACCACCATTTGTAAAAGAAGGTCGCAACCCTGTATGGAGTGCAGGTTGCCTATGACACTGTTAGAATCAGAATCATGTTGCAGCCGTAGTGTGGTAACATACAGGCTCAGGGCAAAAGGCCACATGTACTCGGGAAACCTGGACAGCTAGTAGCAGGTGAAAGCTTGATGACTAGAGGGTCAGGCAGCTGAAGGTGACCAACAATCACTGTAAGCAGTCAGTGGGAATAGATCAAATATTGAAATTCCCTGTGGCCCTTTGAAGCAGCAGCAGCGGGGAGATGCTTTCTCGGCGCTGTGTGGAAAGAAAGTGAGTACGGAGTGTGCTTGTGTGTACAACAGCGCTTTGTCCCACAACGTTAATGCTCTATCCTACATCGTTAACCCCTTCTACTGTAAAACCAGCAGGAAAAAAGGGAGATTTTGGCACCCAGCTCTAGCCCTAACCAGAACTGTTCTGGAAAGCACCATTGTGGAGCCCAGTTCCCGAGAGTCACTTCCAGGGTCACCCTGAAATGTCCAGCCAGGCTGAAAACAATCATATTGGATGACCAGCATCTATGCAGGGAAGAATCTTGATGGAAGAAAAATTAAAATTAAAAAGTAAATGCCAGAAAAATCACAGGTTAGTCTTTGGATTCTTGTTATTATAAAACCCACATGATACAATTATGAATATGAACTCCAATAATGTCAGCAGAGAGTCAAAGGAATAGAAAAGCCAATAAATTGTATGCGGTAGTGCTTGCTATCTTTATTTAAAAAGCTTGCAGTATTTTCTCACACAGCTTCCCAAAAGACATACAAAAACAAATACTAGCTCAGGCCACAGAAACAAGTCTAGTACCTATTCACATTGCGTAATAGGTACTTGTATACGCAGGCAGTTGTTTGCGTCAGTGCTGCTTTTCTTCCCCCTCCAAGTCAATATGAATGCAAAAGCAGCTCAAAAGCCAATCTGAATTAGCTCAAAGTAACTTACAGTAAAAGGTAATTGAAAGCAAGTCAAATATACTCAGAGACACTTGCATTCAAAATACTTCCGAGTCTGAAATCTGTGTACACAGCTCTTCTGTTATCGTCTTACTGTTGGCTTGCTTCGTGTCTCTTTCACCAAAAACCAGTGATGCATGTGATAGGAAAGTGTGCGATAGTTTCATAATCAGGGAATAGAGTGCACAAGATCTTCACATCAGACAATTCACAAAGGATGATGCTATGGCATCTTTTGATATATTTGACCATTTGCAAATTAATCTGCTACACCTAACTGTACATCCTCCAACATATCTAACAAGTCTACAGAATAACACAGATGCCCTTGTATATTCATTTTCTCAAGGAACTAAAACAATGTAGGACTAGTCCTAATCACATCACAAACATTTTCCATTATTTTTATGCTAGTGTATGGACAGGGCTGGTTTCTTTTAAATACAGCAGATGAATACAGCGCCACCTACAGGCTATACCAGACACTAATGAAAATGTTGGTACATAAATGTACACAAAGTAAAACACTGACAAAAGACAGGGGATAAGACAAGACCTCCTTGGAGCCCTTGCTAACCCTCAGCACTTTTAGTGCAGTAAGATAAGGTAATGATCACAAGCATTGGAAAGAAGGCAGTATTCTTACTTTGGCATAACATGATTCAATAAATAAGAGATGCATTAATTTAGTTCAATATAAAAAAAAGAATTCAGTCTTGTATTTACACACAGCATATATGAATGTGACCAGCTTCAAACCGCCAATCTTCATATATCTGTGTTATTATTTTAGAAACTCTGCTTATGGGTATAATTGGTAATGACATATGAATATTGATGGTTATATGTTTCCTACTTGCCCCAGCTGTGCCTTAAAAGAGAACTATGGGGTAAGTGTTTTCCCCATAGTTCTCTTTAGGGTCACGGGAGGACATATACTAGCGTCCTCCCGTGATCCAAATCTCAGCATATAGCGGGCTATTGCTCGCGATATACTGAGAGCGCGGCAGCCGGGACGGATCACGCAAGACTGTTAAAAACCACTCAGCTGCTTGAGTGACAGCTGGCTCTGCCTATCAAGAGGCAGAGCCAGCAGTGCCCGCCCCCTCCCCGTCCGTTCCTCCACTCAGCGCTGGAGGATCAGAAAGGGGAGAGGGAATCCCTGCGGGGAGCGGTGACTGACAGTCACCGCTCACTACAGGGAGATGATCGGAAAGTGAGCAAGCGACGGTATGCGTTCGCTCACTTCCTGATCAACAGCTTCTTTGCCACAGGTCGGCTCTAACTATGAGGATAAGTGGAAATCACTCACCTCATAGTTCTCCTTTAAGCCTAGTAGTACAGCACAATGATTACGTGTTCCCTACCAAGTTAGCATGCATGCTCTCTCTTGTTCTCTCCGTCTCTCTCACTTGTTTAAACCCTTTTAAAGTTGAACTCCAGGCAAACCCCTAAATACACCACCGAGATACACATGTGAGCGTTTGCTTTGCTGTGCATCCATTCCTGAGACTTACACAGCCCCGATAGCACAGCCTGTCTGGTTACCCTAATAATCTCTAAAGCAATTATGTAACACAGGTATTGTGCAACAAACATTCTGCACATACTAAGCAATGAGGCCAAGCACATGGGTATAGTCCTTAGGGGAGGAGAATCCATTGATAATGTTCAGCCTCCTATAGGCAGGGTATATAGCATCCAAGGTTATGACATCCCTTTATAAATAAGAGGGAAAAAAAACTTCTGGTCATGGACAGAATCAAAAATATTAATAATTTAAACTTACATCATCATCATCGTCGTCATCATCCTCATCATCATCATCCTCGTCACTGTCTTTGAAGTCTGGAGGAAGCGGAGGACCAATCATTTCATCATCTGAGTCTTGAGAAGCTCTGGGGGGCACAGGAGGTCCAATGACCTCATCCTCTGAGTTGTCCTCCGAGTCACTACAATGAAACATACATACATTTTATAATGAATATACTTTTATCAATTATCACAGCCAGCAACTCCAAAAACAAGATTAACAATAAACACACGGTCAAAGCAGGACCTGTATTGCAATTTGAAAATAAAGGGGAAAGTTCTGTTGTAAGTAAGCACCATCCACGGGATTAGTAAGATATACAATGACTTATTTATACAGGATATTATCAAAGTCAAGAAACTATAAAAGCCATACAACGCAAGTAGAAACAACACACAATCCCCTTATATGTGTAATTGGCCTCCCTGGTACTGAAAAAGAAAGTTTTCTATAAAGTCAAAAGCTATGGGTCTAAAGCTATGTAACCATTAATAGATCCTTAACCACTTCAAGACCAGGTGTTTAGACCCCCTTCCTGGCCAGGCCATTTTTCAGTATTCAACGCTGCGATACTTTGACTGACGTTTATTCCGTCATGCAACGCTGTACTGAAATGAATTTTATACCATTTTTTGGGGACAGATAGAGCTTTCTTTTGGTGGTATTTAATCACCACTACGGGTTTTATTTTTTATTATAATTAGGAAAAATTATTGAAAATTTTGAAAAAAAAAAGTTTTTTGTAACATTATGTTAGGAAACATTTATTATTACCCAGTTTTTTGGTCAAATATAAAAGATCAGGTCACGTCGGTTAAATAGACACCAAACATGTCAAGCTTTAAAATTGCGCGCACCCGCGATATCGCAGGAAACGACGGCAACCAAAATTGGCCATAGGCGACACTTTAAACGTTTTTACCGCTCATCAGTTTAGTGTTATCAGTGATTGATGGCCCTAGACTTATTGCTCTCACTGCGACGTTCGCGGCGATATGTAACATGTGCGGCGTAATGGGCGCAATCGTCTTTTTTGCACGTATGCGCCCCCGACGCATGTTTGCATGCGTGTATGTATGGGTGGGGACTTTAAAAAATTTTTTTTTTTTTTAATTATTTTTTATGTGTAACTTAAAATTTTGGGGGGGGGGGGACTTAAATTTTTTTTTCTTTTTTTTTTTCACTAAACTTTATCGCTATCACATACGGGGGCTAATAAAACCCCCCTATGTGATAGCAAAATATGTGACAGGTCCTCTTTATGGAGACATCAGGGGTCTCCAAGACCCCTAATGTCACCTAGGACCCCCCAAAAGAAGCTGATGAAGCAGAGATCTGCTCCATCAGCTTCTTTGCAGCTTCTGAAGCTGGAGAGTGACACAAGAATGCGGAAGTGATGTATTATACAACACTTCCGCATTCTTTCAGAGGAGAGGGGACCGGAGGGAGCTCGTGTACCGAGCTCTCTCTGATCCCCTGTGTCACAGGCGACATGCTGATCCCGGGCTCGCACCGGGCACAGCGGAGCCCGGGATCAGCGGGACAATGGCGGGGGGGACAGCAGAGGGAGGGGGGGCCGCACCGATCGTCGCTAAATACAAGCGATCCGCCGGCTTTACAGCCGGCGGATCGCATGTATATTAACGGGCATCGCTGCCCGTTTTTAAATTGCGGCCATTTCCCGCTCGCGCGCGCCCGGCGGCGCGCGCAAGGGGGCGTGTCTGAGCGGACGTCTAGAGACGCCCGCTCAGATCTAGAGAGCTCCTGGCCGGCCGTTTTTTTACTACGGCCGGCCCGGAAGTGGTTAAAGCAGGTTTAAAAAATAAAATAAAAAAAAGGGACCCATAGAACTTTCAACTATAAAAGCATTTTAACAAAAATGGCTGACTCACCTACCAAACTGATCCCCTCCAGCGCCGCACTCCTCCCTCAGCAGAACATTCATTGTCACTCTGTGCTTCTTGCAGTAGTTGAGACCCCTTATCATGAATACTCTAAAGGAAACCTTTGGCGCAGTGGTTCTCAACCTGTGTAACCTCAGGACCCACATTTGTCCTTGGTCATTAAGTCATGACCCAAGTCGCACCATCCTGGAACTCATGGCATTGCGGTAGTGTGCGTTCCAATGCGGGCAATCAAACTGTGGGTGGGAGATGCGTTTGGGGTGCCAATCAAATGAATGGCAATGCACCTCGAACACCAGAATGCATAGTAGGTGTGATTGCATGGTACAGTGCATTAATGGTACAGGACTGTTCGATTAACGCACTGTACTAGTGAGAACTGGCCCTCAAAAACACTGGCAGACACACCAAAATATATATATATTTTTTTTGTTTGTTTTTAAGATCCACCCAGAATCCCTACCTTATTAGGACTGGAGTGGATCCTTAGCCTGGGGCCCGGTGTGGGCTGCTGTGCTGTGATGGAGCTACATCCATATGTGCATTGCTTGTATCTCT
Source organism: Nanorana parkeri (assembly GCF_000935625.1). Classification (NCBI taxonomy): domain Eukaryota; kingdom Metazoa; phylum Chordata; class Amphibia; order Anura; family Dicroglossidae; genus Nanorana; species Nanorana parkeri. The sequence goes on along the minus strand of NW_017306922.1, from coordinate 164,790 downwards.
TGTGCACCCTGCAGAGGTGCTGGCAGGTGTGACATTACTCTGGTCCAGGCACCTCTACAGGACATGCGTGGAAGCAGTAAGCAATGCACGTATGGATGGGAGCACCCTTGTGGCCATACCCCCAGCCCACCCCACCTCAAGCTGACAATCAGTGCCAGGCAGCATATTCTGAATGGCTGCTCAGCATGAGAACTGACATTGCTGCGCTAGGGGGAGGATGAGAAGCCTCCCGTCTAGAAAAGCGGAAGGCATGCAGCGACCCACTGAACACGGGGGTTGTGACCCACCAGTTGAAAACCAAGGCTTTAGAGGTAATCTGTCACTTTGTCTTTTCAGGGAAAGGAAGAGGTTCCCTTTTACAGCCACCTCCTCTTCCGCTAATATTTACCCTCATTACACTACTCTTCCAAATCTGCTACAGAATCTGGAAATATATGGTACTTCTGGGTCTAGAGAAGCATGAGAAGCATGTGACTTTCTTCTCTTCATCCCACTAGGTAGCGAATGGTTCTCGGGCAACTTATCACCAACCCCAAGCACGTCCATAGCTCTGTATAAGCTTCAACACAAATCCACACTGAGCTTAAAAAAAGGCTATTTGGGGCAGTGGTGGGCAAATGCAGGGAAGGTGGGATGTAAAGTGACTCTGTAATGGGGTTATAAAGGTAGAAAGGCACCTGACATGAGACTAAAGCAGCAGTATACTTATCTTTCCGGTTACTAATTAATCTTGGACTTGCTGAGTGCTGTGGTTCCTCCTGCTGACCTTTAGACTCTGCAGGACTCAGAAGTGACAGAGTGAAACCACAGCAACCAGCGAGGGGACCCTTCTACACCACACACTCGCTGGTAGTTTTAGCTTACAGGCCAACCTCCAGGTCAGTACAATGCTGCTTCCTCTCAGATTAGTGGCTTTGTAACTTTTATAAACCCTCAAAAAGCCTTTTACTTTGCCCTGCATAAGCAAAGTGACAGATTCGTTGTAACGAGAACTGCAAGCACAAAAAAAAAATACATAATGAATGCAGTTATGTATTCATCAAAATCATTAGATGTATTTTTTTAAATATTGGTATCACGCATCTGTAATCCCCTGTGCAATGGCAGACACGGAGGGGCATCACTAAATGCCAATCAGGTATGCTGCAAGCACATGCGTTCTACAGGAAATCACAGAGGAGGAAAGAGATGCCCTCATCAGTCTGCTACTGCTATTTCATTGTCCAATCACAGGCTGAGGTGGGAAGGTGATGGAACTCTATTCCCTAAGTTCAGTAGAGAAAATTGAAGTCCCCATTTTGATGTGCTGTGTGGCAAAGAGATAAATCTCAGGAATGATTGTAAAGAAATACAAATCCACTAGCGGGGAAAGTCAGTTCCCACATATGGATCTTAACTGTGTATTTACCTGTTTTCCTGGAGTACAGTTAAAAATATGAGAGCATTAGCAGAACATGAACTGAAAGCCTCTGACTAGCACCTTAGAGAATCATCTCGGGCTTGGATGCTGGTATGTTGCTCTACTCCCTCCACACTTTGTTTGCAAACTAGTTCTTGTGATTGACAGTTTCTCTTTTGTCTTCACTTGTTGCTTTCTGGCTTCTGTAAATTTTAGTCTGGTTTTAGGTCAGCGACAGCCAGGCTCAAGATGAGGTCAGTAAAGGCAAAGCAATTACGGCCACAGTGCAGGTTTCCTTTAAATCTCATTACAAATACCTTGAACTGGAGTCAGCAGATTTCACCCGAGAGCTAGATGCCACATTCTTGGTTCCAGAACCAGCTTCATCCTCTGGTTTTTTTGACTTCTCATCTTTCTCTCTGGCTTCTGTAAAAAGTACCACGTACAGAATATGTTTTAATTTTACATTGTTACATTATGATTAAAGAACATGTAACCTCATTTACTAAAATCTCAAAGTGTCATTTCAAAAGTCATTTTCAATATTTTTAATATGCAGTTCTCACTAAAATAATCCCTGGTAATCCTGCCACGAAGGTCCTTGTTCAGGCACTTCCTGTTCTAAGGCAACAACACTCTAACACTCTGTCCTTGTCTCCCAGTTGTGCTCCTGTGTTGTCACCCTGTCACATGGGCTTCAAGTGGCCATTTAACATGCATTATGCAGGCTTGGTCCACTGCTGTCACCATCAGGAAACCCACCCTGACAAAAGCAATGATGCCTTCACAGGAGAGCATGAGGTCGGGAAATGGCTGCAAAGACGCTGCAGTGCAGAATATATTCATCACTGAGATGCAACAAAGAATTAAAAAAATTGTGAAAACAGTATTTTATTGTTTAAAAACGGCAATAAACAGTGCTTTAGAAAACTAATGTCAGATAAGGTTTACATCCTATTACTGCAAAATATACATTAAGTCAGAAAGAATCTCAACTTAACAGATCAAGGTCAAAGTCCAGTGTAAATAAGAATACCTTCAAACAAGCAAAAATAGAAAACAATTATTCAGATCAGCGCAACCAGTTGATAACATAAAACTTTAACACAACCCTAATATAAACACACATTAAATAAAGATATCATGTGCCCGGCGTCTACAGGGAACTGGTAAATGGCAGAGCATTAGGAGATCAAGAATATCTCGAGGACTCAACTGAGTAGGTATCTGTGGTGTAGTTCCAGGGTCTACACATGGGCTGTGGCCATTATGAAGTGGCCCTTCTTTCTTTGTGGTTTTTGTTTTTTAATGTTCTCGAATGCAGCAGGAGAAGCTGAACACACAAAGATTGGCGAGGACATACAGACTCTCTTGACTTCCTAATTACGGAAAAGATGTCACCACTGGAGCATCCTATACACAAGCTTACTGACTCAGCCCACCAGGCTCCACCTAACGTACAACTAAAATATTAGCTTTGGTTAGACTGATCCAAAAACATGATCTACCTCTTCAACACTCAAATCATGGAATTCAGTTTATTACTAAAATAACGGTTCTACTTTAACCACTTGAAGACCAGGGTGTTAAACCCCCTTCACATCCAGGCCATTTTTCAGTATTCAGCGCTGCGGTACTTTGACTGACATTTATTCCGTCATACAACGCTGTACTTAAATTCATTTCGTACCATTTTTGGGGACAGATAGAGCTTTCTTTTGGTGGTATTTAATCACCACTGGGGGGTTTTATTTTTGCTATATAATGAAAAAAGTACCGAACATTTTGAAAAAAAACCTGTTCTCCCTACATTATGTTATAAAACATTTACTATTACGCAAATTTTTGGTAAAATATTAAAGACGGTGTCATGTCGGGTAAATAATAGACACCAAATATGTCAAGCTTTAAAATTGCGTGTGCCTGCGAACATATATTACAAGCAATCGGGCGTCTCTACAGACGCCCGAGCGCTGGTATGTAAACATGGTATGTATGTACACAGCCATTCCAAGTTGATTTCCCGCCTGGCGGCGGGCACAAGCAGGGAGGGACGTTTAAAAATGCCCACCCGCATCCAAGAAGCTGCTGTCCAGCCGTTTAATTACAACTGCCGGACAGCAGGTGGTTAAAATGCCACAAAGTTGCTACATTTTCATCATGAAGAAAACCTCAATCAAAAGTCCCATGATGTTGCGTCAACCATGGCAATTCACAATTTAAATGGTCATGGCCCCACCCACTTGCTTCTCTATTGCAATAAATAGAGGAATTTAGACTAATAGAGGACTTCACTAAAAGCTGATCCCTTCTCAGTAGCCAATGGCAGGCAGCAATGTCTATGCCTGATTGCAATATTGACCCAATGTTGGTTGGAATTATTCCTTGACATATGCTCAGTACACAGTTTGTTCAATTTTGTTTGGGTTACCATCCGATTTTCGTTAATGACTGCAGACCCCAAACACAAATAACTAGTGATAATAAAGATAAATAAGACAAGCTAGAACTCACCAAATGTGTTTTTGCTTCTCTCCACAGCAGTTCTACGGGTTTGTTCAAACATGGCTTCCAAGTCAAATGTCCGGGCTTTCTTTCCTAAGCAGAGAAAGCAAAAGCTTCAAAAAATGTCTATATAGATAGAAACAAAGAACATTCCCCCAGTACTTATACTCACTATGTCCATTGTTTTATCAAATAAAGTGATTGTAGCCAATATGTACAAACATTTGCTGTCTAGCCCCTATCCTTGCGATTCTGTAAAAAAAAAAAGAATACCAAGACTGATGTAATACTCACCTTGTTCCATTCGCCTTGCCCCAAGTACTGGCAAGGAGGGGCTTCTGGGACCAAGCTGCCCACAGGACAGTGCTTATGCCCTGAATAAGGAATTGATTGGCTTCCCCTGCCTGAACAGTCAATCAATGCCTCTGTTTGAACATAGTGCCTGCACTGCAGCCTCATTCCAGAAGCACCTACCTGCTGGTGCCTTGATCAAATTGAAATATGCCTAAAAGGGTGATTGCATCCAAAACTGATGGGGTTTTGTTTGGTAAAATCTATGCACTTGAGTTCCCACATCTACACGCTTGCTAGTGCCAATATGAGGGCTTCCCACTCTTCCCATTTCATTTTTTTTATTTTTCATATTATTGAGAAGCAACAGGAGGAGCTGCAACAAGCAAAGGTGGGTAAAAACACCCACAACTCCCATGAAGATTGGCCAGTAAGATATTGCTAATGGAATACCCAGGACAGAACCCAGGGGCTGCTGTAGGCCTCCTTTCTCCATTTACTGTGTAGCCATCATCACCTTCTGTGATGTGGCTACTGGACATTTAGTGATAGCCAGGGCTGTAGTCAGCCTGGCTGGAATTATAGTGGCATTTATCTGGTTAATTCCAGGTGTCTGGCATTGCCTGTACCCCCTGGACGGAGAGTGTCATATTGTGGGACAGCCAATGAGAGATACTATAGTGTATGTACAGTGTAGCAGCCAATCGCTGGGTTTCCTTCAACCAGTGGTGCATGCTGGGATATGGTACATATACTGGTGGGATCTCCCATGTGCTCAGACTAACCGGGACCAGCCATGGATTAGGGCCGGGTGCTGTTCAGCCTGCCCGCCGGGCTAGACCTGAGGCCTGGGGGTGGGCATAGGCTGGTGTGAGGAAAATGTTTCCCTGAGGTCTCCAACATGGAGGAGGTCTGTGTTGCTAAAGAGGAAGAGGTCTGTGTTGCTAAAGAGGAAGAGACCCAGGACCAAAGATGGCTCATGAAGTACCCTGGAACTCAAAGTGCTTCAGGAGTATGGTCGGTGTCTTCCCTGTTGAGGATCTATATTCATCCTTGCTCATCTGCTAGTTCAGTTGCTATCCGCTGCCTCCCAAGTGGATCTACACTGATGTGCCAACCAGGTCTGGTGAGTCTGGAGATTATGTCTGTTACTCCCTGGAAGCTTAGAATCCCTCTACCCTCTCTCCGTAGTGAAGGTGTTCAATAAAAGTTAATCTGCATTATACTACTGGAGTGGAAGTCAGTTTATGGGCACTAGAAGAAGGGCGGTTAATGCTTATGGGTGGGCAGCTGAAGATCATATTCTAGACAGACTAGAGATGAACCGGGCATTCAGCGGCTCCTTCGGGGGTGAGAGCTACAACTGTATAATGAAACATCTACTTTGGGTGGAAAGGCTTTTTAAATGTCCCCCCACCCCCAGAGTGTTTAGACTCCAAAGGCGATCTAACAAAATACTAAAGCAACATACCCCACTTCATCAGAGTGACAAGGTAATAAGCTTTATCTTCAATACAATACATCTTATGGCAATCAATACAAAGGAAGTGTATTCTGCAGTGGAAGTCACAACAGTCAGTGAACTGATTTTCTGCATATTTCGATTCCTATGTCTATTTAATGTTAAACTGAAATCTGTGCATTCAACTAATAATTCACCTCTGCTTTTATATTTGAAAACATCAGAGGTCATGTCTGAGTCCTACAACATATGGTTGGAACTACAACCCTCACGCTGCAACAGATGGTACAATACTATGTATACAATGTACAAGGATTATTGATGATGAATAACCCTTTCAGTGTATGTAAACCCCAACAATGAAATTACTGTAATTGCTTCCTTTTAGTCCATTAAATGTACAATTGAAAGTTGTTTTATATCTGTTCAATAAGTTAAAAAAAAAAAAAAACCCATTGATCCCACTAGGAATCCAGTGCTGTCCTATGCACGCTGCAATGTTATCTCCAGCAGTGCTAACACCCTGCTCAATTCACATCTGTGGACAACAAAACAACTCTCCCTTGTTATGGAGGTAGAGGTGTTCTGTAGATGCAACACACTCTTCCTGTCCTAGGGTTACAGTGCTGATTACCTATACGTACAGTAGAACAAGTGAATGTCACACTAGTAGAGAAAGGTGTATGAAAGGCGTGCGACCGTTTCTACTGTACGGTCGCACATCTTTTGTCTTCCGAGAACACTTGAAAACCTTGTCTTTAGTGGCGTGCTCGGAAGACAAATGCCGAACGGGCCGGTGTGCGCAAGCGCACATTGCCCGCTCAGCATTGGAATCATCGGAAGCCCTCCCCTCAGCGGGTCAGGCTTGCAAGTACGATCTGCCTCTCCAAGATGGGCAGATCGTATGAGATTTTAACTGCCTTACAACCATCGCACAACGAAAGTCGTGCGATGGTTGTAAGGTGTATGGCCAGCTTTAGGTTTGCATACAATTTAAAGTATATCTAAAGCCAAAGTGAGACATGGAGAGGATAAATATCCCTAGCAGGGAGACAGGCCACAATAAAAACCTGACAGCGGTTCTAACCCCTTACCAATACATCAAAAAAAATAGTTTTGGCTTTGGACAAGACACCATGAACACTAGGGCGGCAACTAATGATTAATTTTCAAAATCAATTAGTTGGGCGATTATTTTTTTGATTAATCGGATAACAAATTAAATAAATACCATCCTTCATTTAAAGTAAAATATACAAATGCCGTGTCACAAACAAAGTTTACTTCAGAAGTAAAATGCATGCACTTTTTTGCAATAGCACTGCACTGAAATGCACGGCATTGTGGTACCGCACGTTCCGATGCGTATGATCACATTGAAGGCGAGAGGCGCGTTTGGGGTGCCATTGAAATGAATGCAGCAGAATACCTCCAGCAGCAGAATTTGTCAGGCCGAAACCGAAAATTACTGTTTTTCCCCCATCTCTTTTAGTTTATTTATTTTTTAGAACTCTGGGAGGGGCAGGGGGCGGTGGCTTTACTTATTTTTTAACTATTTTTAATGATTATTATAATAAACAGACCCCTGATAATTCCCTTTTGTAATAACTGCGTCCTCAATATCTTTTTCTGCAGCCGAAGCTCTCAATGAACAGGAGACACTTAGTACAGAGGCTTCCTGTTCATTCACTTACTATCAACCCAGTTATGAATGGACAGGAAGCCTCTGTACTGAGCTGCTTCCTGTTCATTAATAACGTGAGCAGATAATAAATATTTACTATGTCCCCATTCATAAATGAACAGGACGTGATGTAGAGCACTTCCTGTTCATTCATAACGCAGTAGAGCACTTCCTGTTCATTCATAACGCAATAATCACTATGTCCTCAGTTGTTTACAAACGCTTAGTGATCAGTACTGATCAATCAGTGTTTGTTTTGCACAGGGAAGGGTCAGTAAAAATTTGACATATTTACAGATTCTGCAGTATCCATCTATAGCCGCTTCGCCCCCTCCCACCTGTCACAGGAGCTCTCCCTGCACCACCCAGACAGCCAGTCTCTCCACTGGGCGCCGGCTGCAGTGGTCTGTGTCCCCCGCTGCCTCTGCCGAGACAGACGGGGAAGAACAGGAGGCTCCCAGCGAGGAAAGAGAGCAGCAGAGCGTAGGGAGCAGAGCCAAGGCGAGGGGGGAGGTTAGTAGGTTTGGGGGAGCTCTCCTCACTGCTAAGCACCAGCTGCAAGCGTCTGTCTCCCCTCCAAGGGGAAATAAAGCCTGAGAAGCAGGGTAACCAGATCAACTAATCATTAATGAGAATTGTTGATGATTCTTATTGATTAAATCGATTAGTTGTTTCATCCCTGATGAACACTGAATGCATCACATACATATGAATATAAATAAGTATGTTAATATTAAGACATATTAGCAAATTACACCACTAACCAAACCCAGAGAAGCCCATAGTGGCAGCGACATTGCAGTCTTCAGGATTGTCCATGATGATAACTATGAAAAAATAAGAGTAAGTAACACAATAAGTAATGTGTAACATCAGGCTGAATGACATATTACCGTCCCATGTTGCTTTAGTTTGAAGGTTCTATGCTGCTGTTGTATAGTACAAAACATGGCAGATATAATTGAAGTATGTATTCGGTTATAGTCAAACTAAATTGAAAATGGGAAGATTTGCGATGTTATAGGGAACATCTAGATGTGTTAAGTGTGCCTAAGCAGTTCCCTGAGAGTGAGATTGGTGATTCACTACTGTGCTGCTCACTGTTCTCCTTGCTGGAGGCTCTGACATGAGGAAGCAAAGTGCTGCCTCTACCAAGATGGCCGCCTCCAAACAGAGACACAATGCAAAACAAGGCACGGTAAGTCAGTAATGAGGAAAAGATCAGCTGCAGGGAGACCAGAGGAAATTCCTATACTTACTGGTACCATCTAGAGGCGCTGGTGGTGTGCGGATGGCATTGCCAGGCAGAACTTTTATAAATAAAGCCCATATTGTGTTTTTTTGCTCAAATTTGACTCCAAAAAGGTAAAAATACAGGTGAAAAAAAGAAGTCCTTATCCAAGATGTCTTCCAGTGATCAGAAGCATTTACCACTACAGAACAATAGATTGTTGAAAGTTCCTGCAGCACAGCACTCAGCATTGTGACCAGTGTAGATAAGATAGTTGGTCGTAGTGACCGCCATGGATGGCACTGTGCAGAACCTCAGAGATTTGAAGATAGGTCACCAACACTCCAAAATGCAAAGAAAATATTGTTTATTGCAAATAACATAACATAGGTCAAAATAGCCAACTTTTTATGGTCACGCAGGATCCCTTCCTCTGGGCGACAGTGACCAACTACCACTAGGACTTCTTTGCATTTTGGAGTGCTGGTGACCTGTCTTCACATCTTTATCAAAACAAAACATCAAAGAGAGAACTGTTTTAGGAGTAAAATGGACAAATCTAAAGTGAATTAAAACAAAATATTCTCTGAACATAAATAGAATAATGTGAAACCGAAAAATAATGAACCTAAACACAAGGCAAGACCACGTTATTTAAAAACCAACCATAAAAGTACCATGTTAGATGAAAACCATGAAATGATGTGTTCTGTCACCGTGCCATTCGTGGGTCACCGCCGCACCAACATCTTACCATGGACTAGAGCAGGGGTAGGCAACCTCGGCTCTCCAGCTGTGCTGAAACTACAAATCCCAAAAGGCATTGCAAGCCACAGGCATGTCTCCCAGAGGCAGAAGCACCATGGGATTTGTAGTTTCAGCACAGCTGGAGAGCCAAGGTTGCCTACCCCTGGACTAGAGGGTCAGGAGTGTCATGGGCTTATGGAGTTTTGAAGGGAAATGACAGGTCTCAACAGCCACAGCAGCAGTGGGACTGGTAAGTTCTCAATGGAATACAAGTGCGGTGACATCAGCGCAGTTGTAGTCCATTCATTCTTCTTCCCATCCATGTTGCTGAACATCTGTACTGAGGCACGGCCATGGACTGGAGGGAGAATCTGCAGGAGACAGAACATTGCACTCACCCTCCATTGATCACGGCTGCAATGCTTTACTGGCTCCAATGCAAAAAAATAACAATTGCAAATTTTTTTCTTTTATGAAGAAGTCTACAGTTATCTTTTTTTTTTTACGATCCCCCTCCCTCTGTCCCCTCACTGGTCTTGTAGCCTCCCCATTGTATTTTTCTGCATAATTACAACGCCGCTTGCTGTAATTGATGGGGGAAGGGGGTTGTTCTAAGTTGTTTACTGTAGAGTCCAGACAAACATGGGGTTTTAAGGTCTGAATTAAACTGGCGTTGATTGTATTTACAGCAAGCAACAATAAAACATTCCCATTAGTTGCTGTTATCCTCATCCCTGGGATTCCTGCTAGAGCTGTAGAGATGCTCAGGAGATGGAGGAAGATGAGTAAAGTGACAGCTGCTGAATCCTAATTGGCTGTCATGGTCGCTCACCTATACCATAGCCATGTCATTCAGTAAATAATGAGCAGCACATACCTGTTGCTGTACACCAGCTCCACACTCACAAGTCCACTCCCACTTCCCCGCCCCTTTACTCACTTCCTGCTCAAACTACGGGTACTGACAAGGGACAATCCCCCAAATGCCGCTTTTTTTTCCCCGATTCATGCCCTTTAAAATTCTATGAAAACAAACCTTTTTACATACTTCGGCTAATCCTGATCTAAAGCTATTACATTATCACGTTTAAATCAAACTTTAGCAAGGTGTTAATGTTTTGCCCTTACCCAATATGACCGATTTTTGCCCCGGTCTGTGACGTTGGGAACGTTACGTCATCTGAGGGCGACAGTGGGGAATCTTGAGAAGAGTTTCTGCCAATAGGTTTACATTTGCCCGCCCTTTCCCTCATGCCGGATGCAGTAGGGTGACGTCATCAGACAGCGACCCTCTTCCCTTGTGTATGCTTTGCGCGGGTCGCGTGCTGTTTTGAAATCGACAGAGACCATCCGGCTCCGCCGCCCAGCACTATGCCCAGCGGAGTCCCTGGCGCTCCGACAGCTGCCGCCGCCATGCAGGAGACTCTAGAGGGGGCAGGGAGGATCATAGACCGGCTGCTACAGGAGGATAGAGCCTACCCGGACCTCTCCGATCTCCTTAACGTGCCCGTCCAAAGTAAGAGCGCATACAAGTTGGCAGAGAGAGAGAGGCATCGGGACGGGGGAGTGGGGTGTGTTAGGGGGGCAATAAAGTGTCAGGGGTAGTATAAGGGGGAGGGGT
>NW_017306922.1:100343-153832 GCF_000935625.1 Nanorana parkeri | reverse complement strand
TTATCCGCATGGTGAAATAAGCCTAATCTGGTAAGCCCCCCAACTGCACATTTGTGGGTGCAGCACATTGGGAACTGCAGCGTGCTCTGTGTATTTGGTCTGATAAAGGGCACATTACTTGGGAGCACATTGTAAGCTGATCATGTTACAGTCGGATTGTACATTTCTTTGTACAATCTGCTTTAGATGAACTAAAAATAAAAGTGTCTTCCTTATCGGTCCATTCAGCTTCTATGTGATCAGACAAGCCCTCACATTAAGTGGGTGGTAGATCTAAGGGAGATTGTACTACCAGATCATAAAGCTGTCACTTGTTGAACTTTGAGCAGTATTTGTCCCAGTGTGCACCCCTCCATTCAACAAAAGTTGAATGTGCAGGTATGGACGGGGCCTTAAACTGCAGAATATAAAGTGGTTCCCCCAGAAACCACAATAACATGGAACGTGGTCTATACATATAAGTGCTGAGGTGCCTTTGTTTAGCATAACCATCTGTGCAGAAGGATGACCATTCATATCAGGAAGGATAACTATATCTTTAAAGGAGGACTATGAGGTGAGTGATTTTCACTCAACCTCATAGTTCGGGCCAATGTGGGTGGATCTTGACAGTAATGTTGGGATCCGTCCCGGCTTCGGCGGTCTCAGTATACCGCGAGCTGTAGCTCGCGATATAATGAGCTTTGGGTCGAGGGAGGACGCTGGTATATGTCTTCCCGTGACCCTTAGGAGAACTATTGGGAAAAACAATTACCCCATAGTTCTCCTTTAAGACATATCAGCATTTTATGACATCCTAAGCTACTTTGCATGTACAGTCATGGCCAACAATATTGGCACCCCGCATTTCTGCTTCGCGCAGAAAATTGTTGCAATTACAAATGTTAGGCTGGGTTCACACCTGAGCATATTTTTTCTGCTAGTTTTTTAGCATGTTTTTTCATTCATTGAAACGCGCATTTCACTGGCGGTATGATTTTTTTTTTTTTTAGTTTTTTTCCTTATTTTCTCTATATTAAAAAAAAATATTTTTTTTTTCGCTTTCAAACTTCCCACCGGCTCCGCCCCCTGCGACGCGGCCGCTCGCAAGGGACGGAAGTCGGCAGCCGCCAGAGGACACAGCGGGGATCGCGGACAAGGTATGACCTGTACGCCGTATTCCCGAGTGTGGCTCGGGGTTACCGCTTTGTTAACCCCGATCCACACTCGGGAATACCAATGGAAACGCGCGGAAAAACGCCCCAAACAAGCTCCTGTACTTCTTTAGGCGTAAGGCATTTTTCAGCGCGTTTCTATGCGCTGTAAAACGCCCTGGTAGGAGCCATGCCCATAGACAATTATTGTTTTTCACATGTTGAGCGTTTTACAGCACGTAGGAACGCGCTGTAAAACGCCCAGGTGTGAACCAGGCTTAAATCTGATGCATTTCAAAACTCCAAAAATGGACTGGACAACATTATTGGCACCTTCTCCAAATTGCAAGAAATAATTGCATTCCATGCTTTTCCACAAAAATGCCATGCAAGTTTTTGTGGAAAAGCATGGACAACCTCAAGGTTACAAGTCCATCTCCAGAGATCTTAATGTTCCTCTGTCCACTGTGTGCAATATTGTCAAGAAGGTTAAAGCGCATGGCACTGTAGCTAATCTCCCTGGATGTGGAAGAAAGAGAACAATTGATCAAAGATTGCAAGGAAGGATTGTTGGAATGGTGGATAAAGACCCTCCATCAACTTCAGACAAATTCAAGCTGATCTTCAGGCACAGGGTACAACTGTGTCAGCTTGCACTATACGTCGCCATCTGAATGATGGGAGACCCAGGAGGATCCCACTGCTGACACAGAAACATAAAAGAGCCAGATTGGATTTTGCCAAAATCCATTTGGGAGAATGTGCTGTGTACAGACGAAACAAAATGACAGCTTTTTGGTGCAGCCCATTATTCTACTGTTTTCAGAAAAAGAAATGGAAAAAATCCAGTCCCTACAGTCATATATGGTAAGGGGTCGTTGATGTTTTGGGGTTGCTTTGCTGCTTCAGGCACTGGATGTCTTGACTGTGTGCATGGCAATATGAAATCTGAAGACTACCAAAGAATTCTAGGGTGCAATGTAGGGCCCAGTGTCAGAAAGTTGGGTCTCCGTCAGAGGTCCTGGGTCTTACAGCAGGACAATGACCCAAAGCACCCAAAAATGGTTTCAGACAAAGTGCTGGAATATACTGGACTGGCCAGCAACGAGTCCAGATCCAGGTGTAAACAACGAATTGATGGTTGCAGGAAGCCATTGATTTCACTTGTTTTTTTCCAAGGGCTGTGCTACCAAATATTCATTAAGGATGACAAAAATTTTGTTCAGTCCATTTTTGGAGTTTTGCATGGAATGTGTCAGGTTTGGCTTTCTTTATCTCAGCTTTTTTGTGTCATACCAATACAAACAAAAGAAATAAACATGACAATGACTTAAGAATTCTAATTGCAACAATTTTCTGCACAAAGTGGTGCATTATCTGACAGGCATGCATGGGGAGCCAATATTTTTGACCGTGACTGTATGATCACCCCTGCTTTTTAGGTTATTTGCTAGGGTATAATTGTCTTGGTTTTCCCTCTTGCCGCTATGTATAGTAAATCTGAATTTCACTGCTGCACCCTGTGGGCCCATGCACTTTTGGGATATGGCCACACACCTAAGAGACAGCACTGACAAATATACATTTTAGTAGGGCACATGAACCTCTGCTCTACTACATGATTAATGTATAATTTGGTGTAAACTGTTTGTGACTGAATTGTTGTTGTTTTTTTTTTGCAGATTGTCCAACAGTGTCAGGCATATCTGAAATGGACTATCCTCTACAGGGACCCGGCATGCTAACCATCCCCAGCCTGCCGGAGCTCAGCGCAGTTCATAGAGTTCCCCTTCCCCCGGAGCTGGTGGAACAGTTTGGGCGTATCCTTAGAAGTCTTTTTTAAGTTTGTCATAGAAAGAATCCAATGCCTGAAATAAGGTCATTGAAGGATTTATGTATCTGTGTTTTCCCCTAATCATCTTCCAGGACAGCACATGATGGAATACCCTGCTGTCCTGGAAGATTCCTGGGAATGGAATCCAGTGTCCTTTGTTATATGAAATGCATATGTGATATAATTTCTACAGACATATTCCTTACATGATCTTTCTGAAGAATTGTTGTGTACATGTGATATGTGGCTTTATATAAGATTCCTCCTTACATTATCATTTAAGACATGCAATGTAACTGTATGATGGGAGTATTTCCGGAAATCAGCAGGGCTTGGCTCACCATCGACAGTGATATCTTCATGTGGAATTATGAGGATGGGTATGTCCTTTTTTTACTCTCTCAACATTACACCTCTGGTAGTATTAATAATAATATCATCATCATTCAGGATTTATATAGCACCAACAGTTTTTGTAGCGCTTTTTGGAAAGACATTACAGTTACAATATAAATCAAGACAACATGGTTAGAAGGGCTCTGCCCATGAGAGCTTACAATCTAAAAGGAAGGGGCAAGTGATGGAAGCGGTGGTAGCTGTGTGATAGTTCAGTGGTTAGGTTAAGGCGGGATAGGCTTCCCTGAAGAGATGAGTCTTTAGGGATCGCCTAAAGGCAGACAGAGTAGGGGATAGATGAACAGGTTGGTATTGGGATTTCCAAAGGATGGCAGAGACTCTAGAGATGTGATCTGTTTGGAGTACATTTTGAGGTTTTGTTGCAAATGCATATTAGTTTTATATTTAAAGCCGAGCTCCAGGAAGAACACCTAAATATTCAGTTGAATTTAGGGATGCACCGAAATATCGGTTGCCGAAACATATCAGCCGCAAATAGCACTTTTGGCTAAATGCCAAAAGTGCAATTTTTCTGCCGAAATAGCGGAGTATCCGTTCTTTCTCTCCTCCCCGCTGGGCGCAGAGCGCTTTCTCTCCTCCTCCAGCGGGGAGGAGAGAAACTGTCACAGGCGGCCAAGCGCTGTGGGAGGTGAGCGGCCGGTGTCTCTCCTCCCACACAGCTCAGCCTCCTATCACAGTCTGGCAGAGCGGTGTGTGGGTGGAGACAGCCCGCGCTGTCACAGGAGGCTAAGCTCTCCTCCCTGCACCGCTCGCTCAGCCTCCTGTGACAGCGTGTCAGAGAGGAGAGTAAGGTACAAACACTATTGGAATGAAAGTACTTTGATCACTTATACAGTGTAAGAGTCATAATATTCAAGATGAGCTTTAAATGGATTTGCTCCTCCCCCAAACTGGATCACATCAGAATTAATGAGGTTCTGAATGAGATATTTTCTAAGCATCTTCTAAACAACATAAATATGGTAAATATACAACTATACCACTGCAGTAGCGCTTTGGTGTTCCTAATCTTGTAATATTTTTCTATGCTTTTTATTGTTTAGCGGGGATGTGGCTTATTTTGATGGACTCAGTGAAACTATCCTGGCTGTTGGCCTTGTGAGACCTAAAGAAGGTAAGTGATGTGTGCAGACTGCAGTCCTCAACACACTCTGCTGATCAGTAATCCGTTTATTGAATTTCTTCTCCTTCTTATCAGGAATTTTCCAGCCTCACATTCGGTATCTGCTGGTTGTCGCCACACCTGTCGACATTGTTATTCTGGGTTTGAGTTTTGCCAATATGCAAGCAGGTAAGATCATTATTATGTTTTTGTCTATATCAAAGGAACTACATTATCCCTGGAAACTTTTTTATTTTTTTCTTGAATTTGTTCTCAGGCATGCTAGCATAAAATTTGTATACCTGACTATCTGTGATTTTCAGATATAGATGCGATCATGTTTACCTATGGTGTCGATTTTAGCACTTACCCTAGCGCACTGCATTGTTAACTGGCCTGGATATTTAGCTGCATAGGATAGGGTCTGCAGTAAATTGTCATATACTACAGTATCCACATCTATCCGTGGCCTTATAAGAATTTCTTGTTAACCTTTGACCCTGAATTGGTGTTTTTCTTTCTCATCCATTGGGGGACTCAAAAAGTTTTGAACTTTTAGGTTATATTGCTGCCTACAGGTGAATTTGACACTGGCAAGCAAAAATCTGTAGGCCAGGATAACCCCTCTCATGCTTCGGTTATGTGCTAGTGTCCTAGGAGTATGGACATTATTATTGCAGCTCTGTTTTGTTCAGAATAACTTATATTTTAATGTTGTTATTGTTGTTATTATTACTGCTAGCATTTTTTTACTTTAATTTTGTTTTCCATCTCCTTGATTTGGAGTTTTCTAACATGGTCATCCTTAGCCTGGCTTTTGGATCTCAAAACTCAGAATAAAGCGCTCTTGTCTCACTGTTCACACAGAGCAGGCCGGAGAAAGGATTTTCTCCGGTCCACTCCCTGCTCTCTATCCTCAAGTTTTTTGCTGTGGTCCCGGGTTTCCCAGAAGAGCCAGGGAACCCCGAAAATCATGGAGGGGAAGGGGGTTTGTTGTTGACGGACAAGAAGGCTGCTACAAGTTTATACACTTGTATAAAACCAATATCGGCTTCCCTGCTCTACATTTAGCTTTGCTTGCCGACAGCAGGGCTAAATGAGGAGGAAAACCACCTGCCCGGAACTTCATGTCCCGGGCAACGGGCGATACAAAATGCGCACCCCTGCCTGCACTCTGATGCCAGCTTTGAGTGTAAGGTCCTTCAAGCAGATCATAGAGCTGCAGACAATCCCTAGTTCTCTGTTGTTTTCTTGGGCCTGTTCATGTTCTTGGGCCTGTTCATGTTTGTTTACTGTGTTGCCCACCTCTCAGTTAAACAGCTTTTGAACATCCTGAAGATCTCTGACTGGACCCTAGTCTTTTCAGTGCTAGGACCTGCTGTGATTCTCACCTTGAAGTAGCAGTAGAACCTCCCTCCTTCACACTTCTACGCAGTAGAACCTCCTTCCTTCACACTTCTGCAGAGTAGAACCTCCTTCCTTCACACTTCTGCAGAGTAGAACCTCCTTCCTTCACACTTCTGCAGAGTAGAACCTCCTTCCTTCACACTTCTGCAGAGTAGAACCTCCTTCCTTCACACTTCTGCAGAGTAGAACCTCCTTCCTTCACACTTCTGCAGAGTAGAACCTCCTTCCTTCACACTTCTGCAGAGTAGAACCTCCTTCCTTCACACTTCTGCAGAGTAGAACCTCCTTCCTTCACACTTCTGCAGAGTAGAACCTCCTTCCTTCACACTTCTGCAGAGTAGAACCTCCTTCCTTCACACTTCTGCAGAGTAGAACCTCCTTCCTTCACACTTCTGCAGAGTAGAACCTCCTTCCTTCACACTTCTGCAGAGTAGAACCTCCTTCCTTCACACTTCTGCAGAGTAGAACCTCCTTCCTTCACACTTCTGCAGAGTAGAACCTCCTTCCTTCACACTTCTGCAGAGTAGAACCTCCTTCCTTCACACTTCTGCAGAGTAGAACCTCCTTCCTTCACACTTCTGCAGAGTAGAACCTCCTTCCTTCACACTTCTGCAGAGTAGAACCTCCTTCCTTCACACTTCTGCAGAGTAGAACCTCCTTCCTTCACACTTCTGCAGAGTAGAACCTCCTTCCTTCACACTTCTGCAGAGTAGAACCTCCTTCCTTCACACTTCTGCAGAGTAGAACCTCCTTCCTTCACACTTCTGCAGAGTAGAACCTCCTTCCTTCACACTTCTGCAGAGTAGAACCTCCTTCCTTCACACTTCTGCAGAGTAGAACCTCCTTCCTTCACACTTCTGCAGAGTAGAACCTCCTTCCTTCACACTTCTGCAGAGTAGAACCTCCTTCCTTCACACTTCTGCAGAGTAGAACCTCCTTCCTTCACACTTCTGCAGAGTAGAACCTCCTTCCTTCACACTTCTGCAGAGTAGAACCTCCTTCCTTCACACTTCTGCAGAGTAGAACCTCCTTCCTTCACACTTCTGCAGAGTAGAACCTCCTTCCTTCACACTTCTGCAGAGTAGAACCTCCTTCCTTCACACTTCTGCAGAGTAGAACCTCCTTCCTTCACACTTCTGCAGAGTAGAACCTCCTTCCTTCACACTTCTGCAGAGTAGAACCTCCTTCCTTCACACTTCTGCAGAGTAGAACCTCCTTCCTTCACACTTCTGCAGAGTAGAACCTCCTTCCTTCACACTTCTGCAGAGTAGAACCTCCTTCCTTCACACTTCTGCAGAGTAGAACCTCCTTCCTTCACACTTCTGCAGAGTAGAACCTCCTTCCTTCACACTTCTGCAGAGTAGAACCTCCTTCCTTCACACTTCTGCAGAGTAGAACCTCCTTCCTTCACACTTCTGCAGAGTAGAACCTCCTTCCTTCACACTTCTGCAGAGTAGAACCTCCTTCCTTCACACTTCTGCAGAGTAGAACCTCCTTCCTTCACACTTCTGCAGAGTAGAACCTCCTTCCTTCACACTTCTGCAGAGTAGAACCTCCTTCCTTCACACTTCTGCAGAGTAGAACCTCCTTCCTTCACACTTCTGCAGAGTAGAACCTCCTTCCTTCACACTTCTGCAGAGTAGAACCTCCTTCCTTCACACTTCTGCAGAGTAGAACCTCCTTCCTTCACACTTCTGCAGAGTAGAACCTCCTTCCTTCACACTTCTGCAGAGTAGAACCTCCTTCCTTCACACTTCTGCAGAGTAGAACCTCCTTCCTTCACACTTCTGCAGAGTAGAACCTCCTTCCTTCACACTTCTGCAGAGTAGAACCTCCTTCCTTCACACTTCTGCAGAGTAGAACCTCCTTCCTTCACACTTCTGCAGAGTAGAACCTCCTTCCTTCACACTTCTGCAGAGTAGAACCTCCTTCCTTCCCACTTCTACGCAGTAGAACCTCCTTCCTTCACTCTTCTACGCAGTAGATCCTCCCTCCTTCACACTTCTACACAGAAGACGGACAGAGCAGGCCATTTGTTCAGAGGCTTTTAAACTAATTGTAAAATCTACCTGGTAGGATGATCTACAGGTGCCCTTTTTCACCTCCTAGTAGATCACAAACAGTCTGATTTTTGTTAGCAATTCCTGAAATTGGGGGCTTCACTTATATTAAGCTGTTTCTTCCAAGCCCGTGTCTGTGCACACATTTTTAAAAAAATATAAATTAAGTACAAAATAGTTCATTTATCCTGCTTTAGGGCATATATATTATGACAACAATTGCATTTCTTTACACCATGTCTGTGAAAGATACCTAAGCCATCCTTCCTAAACAATTGTCGTTTTAGTCTGCTCGTCCAATTGAAATTAGACCTGTAAAGCTTTGCTGTTTAGTCAGCCAGTAACATAATATTATTATAGGTATAGCTTGAACTTCATTGGCTGCATGGTTGTTTAAGGCTAGTGACTCAGTCCATCTTAAAGCCTGTAGTATTTTTCCTTTTAAGAATGATAAATGCATTTTCAGGTTAAGGAATGTAATGTACTTATTTTTAATGGTAAATGTAGCTGGGAAGCTGGATTACTCCTGTACCCTGCTACATTGTGCTGGTGTGGGTAAGGGGTGAGTGGGACTGACCAGAACTCCTGCAATGTTTCCCTGAGCTCCTGCAGATAGCAATGTGCTGCCAATCTTAAGGGCTGTGGGCAGTGCTAGCCATTGCTATTCACTGATAGGACCATTATTGGTATTTACAAAAAGTTCAAGGTAGTACTTAGAAAAGCAGAGAGCCCAGCTTTGCTGGCATGGGCAGGCTATATCACATATGTTATTTTTTATAGTTTGACCATCGTCTTTAAGTAAAGCCAGTGAACTTACAGCTTTATAATATCATTAAAAGTCAGCAGTCACAGCTCTTACATAATGTCATTTTTATTGCACTGTAGCTCAAAAATGAATCACAATTTTATTTTTTTATTTTCTAAATGGTATCTGTTTTTTTTCTGATGGTAGGAGGAGACCTGAATGACAGCATGTCTGTAGGAATGCAGCTCCTGCCAGATCCACTCTATTCCATCCCGACGGACAACACCTACCTACTGTCCATAACGTCTACCAAAAACGGACGCATCTTCTTGTCTGGAAAAGATGGCTGCCTGTATGAGGTGGCTTATCAGGTATGTATGAATGCAAATAAAAAGCTGTAAATTATTTTCAGGAAGGTGATTTTGCAGGCTTGGAAAATATCTAGGCAGTCCCTGTACTTTCCAGCTGATTAAATGCCTAAATGTTTTAAGTTTTGAATCGGGTAGAAAACAGTTGAAATCAGTATGACTCTTTCTCTTACTGTTAAGTGTCTGGGACAGGAAGTTAAGTAACAGCCCTTAGGGATCATCCAGACTTTTGCTTTTCACTTAGTGCACATTAGCATACGTTTAGCTCACGCCATCACACGGCTCCCCTAGTGTGCCGTACTGTGCGCTAGCTGCATTACGTTGTCATTCGTTTGCATGGCACCCTAACGTACCTCCCTTTGGCCATTGGTTGCACACAATGCACAGTACCGCAATTCCTAACTACACAGTGCTTAAGTGTCTTTCGACGTGTTATATTTCCACCAATGTAAAACCACCTCTGCAGCAGAGTCTAGGTCAGTGGTAGAGATGCATACAAGAACATAGGATTTGCCTCTTGCCCACCCCCTTGTTGTAGCTGCATCAAAGGAGAACTATGGGGTATGGGCTTTTCCCCATAGTTCTCCTAAGGGTAACGGGAGGACACAAACTAGCGTCCTTCCGTCACCCAAACTAGCGTCCTCTCGTCACCCAAGCTGCAGCTCGCAGTATACTGAGACGCCGAAGACGAAATGGATCCCGACAATGCTGTCTGGATCCACCCAGCTGCGTGAGTGACAGCTGGCTCTGCCTATCTAGAGGGGGGAAATCCCTGGAGGGTGCCGTGAGTGACAGTCACGCCTCTCTGCACGGCTAGATCGAGAAGTGAGCGAGCGACGGTATGTGTTCGCTCACTTCCCGATCTACTGAGCCGACCTGTGACAGTTTCACTGTCACAGGTCGGCTCAGATTATGAGGCTGAGTGAAAATCACGCGCCTCATAATTCTCCTTTAATCCTGGGGCAAGCCCCTGCATACCCAGTTGACTTTTATGGGGAAAAGGAATAAACTGTGGTTCCTTCCCGCAAAAGAGCTTTGACGGCTCAAATGTGTTTTGTAAATTAAACTTTATTCTAAGAAAATACTGATCCTTGAGCTGGAACGTTCTTCTTCACACAAAAAAAAAAAGCGAGACAAAAAATTCTGGTTATTTATTTGACATGTTTTCAGGCAGCTGTTGTGTCACATTATGTCACGTGACATGTCTTTCCTCAGTCTGCGTGAGGCAAAGGACAGTTGCATATAAAGACTTGTTCTTTTTTTTGTTTTAAATCAAATGCAAGCATTACTATATGTCAGTTATTACCTGTGTGGTTTTTCTGGCTGGTCCTGACCCTGTGAGCTGGCATGCAATCCATAAAAAAATTGGTAAAGGAGAGTTTAGGTTTTTTTTTCCATAGAAATGCATTACAGGGCTACTTGACCCGTAACACTGTCTGCCTTTTAGCTTTTAACTGCTTTCCATATTCAGTCTTTAGATTAATGTACTCTTTACTGATGTCCCGTAAGGAGAGGACATTGTTCTGTGTTCTGTTTTTAGTGACCAATCAGCATGGTTCCCACATATGATCACCACATTAGCTATGAGCCCCTGTGTGCTCTTTGAATGCGGTGAAATGCCCAGAGAATGGTACAATTTTTAGTACTTTTTTGCAGTTTACTGATTTGTTTCAATTGTTGGCTGGGTTTGCTGTTTAATAGAGTGTTTACATACATTGCATCCCTCTACCTTGATGTGAGATTTTTCACTTCCTGAAAGCATTTCCAGAGTAGTTTAACCTTCTTTTTTTTTTTTTTTTTTATTGTCTTACAAAGGAAATGTATGCCGTCTTCTGTTGTAGTGTTGTTGCTGTGTCCTTTCCTTGGGTTAATCTGCTTTCTAACCAGTCTCATCTGAGCGGTTTGCATTTTGTTTCATAGCATTAATACTTTATCCTGTTCCTTTTTAGATCCTATAGTCCAGATTGCTGTAGACAATTCAAGGAATATCTTATACACTCGCTCTGAGAAAGGAGTACTACAGGTAAAGTATGTCCTTTTTTTCAGTCCCTGGGGCATTTTACGGACAACAATCAAAAACTAGTAGAATGTCACTAGCAGTGCCTTATTGTGGAAACTAGGGATGCTCCGATACCAATACAAGCATCGGTATCGGCGGCGATACTGAGTATTTGCATGAGTACTTGTGCAAATACTCCGATACAAAAAACGAGTACCTGTGCCGCGTCCGCCATCTTCAAGGACCTGAAACCGCCGCACACAGGACCTCCATAGCGTCCTTAATGAAACAAGATGGCCGCGAACTCCTCCTCCAAGTCCTCAGTCATCTGCTCCATTCTGACCTCTTCTCCCGCTGATTGGATGATTGACAGGCTTCCTCACCAGTCAGGCATGACTGGTGAGGAAGCCTGTCATCATCCAATTGGCCAATCAGCGGGCGAAGGGATCAGAATGGAGCAGATGACTAGGCTGTGACACGGAGTGGCTGAAGCAGACGGAGAAGACGACACCGCAGGTTAGTACTGCAGCACCGTATGGGGGCTGGGGACAAAAATGCTCTTTAACTGCATATAATATATTTTTTAAAGACATTAAATAAAGAAATAACTATGTAGATATTGCTAACTAAGGCTTGTATCCTCCTATTGGGGAAAATAGATGAGCACATGTCCAGACTCCATTTTTTGTATTGCTTTAGAAAAAATGTGACCTGTCCCTTTTAAGAAAAAGTATCGGTAATTGGTTTCGACGAGTATTTGGAAAAAAAGTATTGGTACTCGTACTCCGTCTTAAAAAAGTGAAATCGGAGCATCCCTAGTGGAAACTTGATGTCACAGGGTCATTATGGGGCATCACAGGGTTTCTTTTATTTCACTGCAAAATAGTGATATTGGTGGTTACTTTTTCTTGAAGAAGAGAACCTGTGAGGCCCCAAAATGTTGGTATTAACCCTGTGACAAGAAGATTTCACAATAAAGTAGTTAAAAAAAAATCCAAACCTATTGGAGTGATATTGACTTCTAGATTCTACTGCATCTTTCAATGCTGTCATTTCAACCACCCACCAGTTTAATTGGTCATGAATTGAACGGTGTGGAGATTACATAAGTATTATTTACTCTTCCCCAATCTATCGAGCTGTGAAATATGTTTTGCAAAGAATCTGTTAACTTTCAAATCCTAGATGATTAGCACACTGCAAATTTATAATTACATTTATTTTCACTAGCAACATCTAAAATTGTATTTTAGACAAGAGGGGATTCTTATTTTTCGTTTTAGAAGGGATCTTTGCATTTAAATATAAAGGGTTGCAATTTTATTAGGCTGTCCTGTTGAGAATTATGACCATTGTATTTTGTATTCCAGGTGTATGACTTGGGACAGGATGGTAATGCAATGAGTAGGGTGGCATCCTTGTCACAGAATTCGATCATTTCAGCAGCGGGTAACATTGCCAGGTAAAATGAAAGCATAGTGCACGTCGGATCTGAGTGTAAAAGCTTTGTGACAAATAGCTCAGTATAAGCAAGCACTTGAATCAGAGATGAATCATTTAGCACTGTTTGGCAATAAATAGACTGCAGCATCTTAGAATGAGAGTCTTCACAATTCTTTGCCGGATGCAAGGGTGCTGCATCGGTGTTCTATATGGAGTGTCTATGCAAGCCTTTGTATCCATTTCGAAAAGTACACCTTCCATGAAAGAAAACTGGGCTGCGATTGCTGACCTCCCCCTGAAGGAGAAAATAAAAAGCTATTTGCATGTGGATGAGTCTGGCTTCAATACTTAATCTTAGAATAAACTCCTATTCGATATTATCAGTATATAATGCAGTAATAAAAGAAGACAATGGGCTTAACAAGTTATGATCACAGTTAGCAGTTATTACCAGGGGAATTGTACAATCCTTTGTTTGCACTGGTGGAAGAAAACAATGGAAAAAAATGTCTTCAGTACGTCTATGTTACAAACACGGAATAAGCATTCAGCAAATGAGGAAAAGAAAAGTCGGAAAGTGAGAGGAGGGTTGGAGATTCTGGCTCACGGCTATGATATGGGAGGAAGGGAGCTGTGATAGGTAATTCACTCTTCCTGAAGCAAGTTCACAACCACATTGCAAATGCGGAAAAGTTAGAATTTTAAATACTTTATTTTTCTTTAGTCACCTTCCAGGACAGCATCATAGAGACAGGCTCCTCTCACCGGAAAACAGGAAACACATCACCTAGACCTAATAAAAAAGGATCACATGCCTTGCATCCCTCAGTTATGTTGTGTTTCCTCCGGCCAAGCAGGACATCGTAACATTTGTTGTTTTAGCTAGGCCTTCGTGCTAGTGAGCAGGGGCCTCCCACGGCATACAGGGTCAGGGGACCTGAGGTACTCATGACGGGGGCTCCCAGGACAATCCCCATCTGTCCAAAATAAGTTTTTCTGTAGATGCCTGAGGTTTCCTGCATAAGTGTGTGTGAGGCACCTATCCTTCTGGTGTAGTGGACTCATTGGAGTCCCCCATACTGCGATACCTCTTCCTCCTTGTTTTGACCTTATGCTGAACTTACCTGTTCAATGGTGTCTGCCAGCGGCACCACTTCCGGATGTCGGCATCCGCTCGGTCCTCGCTTACGGAACAATCCTATGATGGGAGAGGCAGCAGGTCGCAGACCCCTTGCGGCCAACACACCCGCAAGGGGGGGAGGGG
Organism: Nanorana parkeri; assembly: GCF_000935625.1. Taxonomy (NCBI): domain Eukaryota; kingdom Metazoa; phylum Chordata; class Amphibia; order Anura; family Dicroglossidae; genus Nanorana; species Nanorana parkeri. The sequence continues at coordinate 140,060 of NW_017306922.1, read as the reverse complement.
GAGCATCAGGAGCGGGGCACGAGAGCTGGAGTCAATGGTGCAGGGGTCTGCATGCACGGACTCAGTGGTCACAGCAGGGTTGTCTGATCTGGTGGATACACCTGCTAGCAGCTCCAAGGTAGGAAGATAGTTTTCAATCCTATCCTTGTTTCCTCTATGTATGGGGTTTTTTTTACATTAGAGGTGAGTCGGCGCATTTGATTGTATGGCTTTGGTGCTGATCTGTGTGTTCAACAGAGGTGCTGGGTTGGTGCGTGGCAAACCAAGGCCTCTGAAGAAGGAAAGCTCTCATCAGTCAGCACACATGGCAAAACTAGGCGATGTGCAGCCTGCAACATTAAATATCCCTCTTCTTTTTTTTTTCCCGCAATTTTTTTAAGTTGGTGATAGTTTTAGCAGGAAGAAAGGCGATGAGTCACTATTAGGGATTTGCTGCAATTAGGGATGTTCTGAAGGGTGACCATATCTTTTAAGTACATGGTGAACGATTTCATTCACTGCTATGGAAGTTGTACTTCTGGAAAACCAACCAGGAATGGAAGTAGTACATGTCTAGAAATATAATTGGGGCTGCAGGTGATTTAAGGGCTTGTGTTTTTGGCAAATGCAGCTAGCCTCCAGGTGCATTCTGCTTGCATCCGAGATCAGTTTAAAAGCATTCGAAGATCATTCGGTGTTTGACAGGTGTATTTGACCTGCTAAGAGCTACGTTTACATTCCTATTGACTTGTATGGAGAGCAATCCTGCACCAAAGTCCTGTACACATTGCTTCATGCAAATCACTCAAGATGGCCGAGGTGGAGTGAAAAGGAATGTAAGTGTACACTGCTGGGAAGAGAGGCATTGAAGTTGAACCAGTTGCTTTGCCCTGCATGAGCAAAGCAGAGATTTCTTTTAAGGAGTGACATGTTCTTAAAGGGGAAAACATATTTACATAACCCCGTAGATAACTGCCACTGGGAACTTTGAATAGGAAAAAAAAAAAAACAGGGCTGGGTGTCCAGTATATATGTATGTGTGTGTGTATATATATATATGTATATTATAAGTGTCTGTTTTTCTCATAGATTTTCTTCTTGCTTCTCTGTAGGACTATAGACCGCACAGTGTTTAAGCCCATTGTTCAGATTGCTGTGATCGAGAAATCGGAATCTGTAAACTGTCACTTGCTCGCAGTAACACATGCAGGTGAGTTCTGTTAGCCATTCATACAGAGATCAAAATACAATGCGAGGCATTGATTCTATTTTGGGGCATCTGAGGCTGCATTCTATTTTGGAATTTTTAGGTCCTTATGCAGATTCTCCTTTGGGCATATAGGGGAGATAACTGCTTGTGATGTTTAAACGGAATAATTCACCTGTCTTGGTGTAGTCTTCCTTTTATTTATTTTTCTTTCTTTCTGTAAATACTTTCTTTTTAGCAAATGTGACTATACAAATAGTTTTTTTCACTGCTAGCTAAGGCTAGCTATACCTGTGGAGATTTCTCTCATTCAGCCCCACAGGCTTAACAAGAAAAATTGCTCAATTGCCCCATCCATGCTGCACATACAGGGCAAAGGGCATTGTCTTTGCCAAGGACACCCTTAAGCTGGCCATACACCTATAGATTATCTGCAGGTTTTCTATGGTCAGAAGGAAAAAGTGCAACAGATTCCTCCATCTACGCTAAACTGTGTGGATGGACGTATCTCCCACTGGGCCAAACACCAGTATCTTGCTAGTCGGCCCCGCTGGCTGTCAAAACACCTGAACAATGCCTGCATCCAATCAGATTGTTCAGATATTTTGGGGGTCAACTAGCAAGATACTGAAGCTTGGCCCAGTGGGAGATTCCTCCATCCACACAGTTTAGAGTAGAGGAGGAATCTGTTGCACTTTTTCCATCTGACCATAGAAAATCTATAGGTGTATGGCCAGCTTTACACTCCTCTCACCTGTGTTCCCTCACCGCTCCTTACTTAATGGCCACTGAAATCAACAGTGTCGGTGATCAGGTGGAGTAGTGATGTCACCCCTTTGTCATGTGACCACAATCCTGCATAGCTTTGACTATCTCATGTGGGTTCCTTTTTACTTGGTTTATGCTAGAACATAGAAGGTTAAAAATAAAACTTTGACAACTGTTTTTCTCTGTTCCAGGTGTTCGTCTCTACTTTACTACTGGTCCATTCAAACAGTCAGTATCACGTCCATGCACTTTGGCATTGATGCATGTCCGCTTACCACCAGGATTCTCAGCCTCCTCCAATGTAGAAAAACCTTCAAAAGTCCATAAAGCTCTTTATACAAGTGGTGAGCTTTTAATCACGCAAATGTTTTTTTAATGCAGAGATGTCCAGTGAAATTATGTTATCTCTGAATAAAATGTTACTGGGGTTAGTTGATGCAATGGTCAAAATAAAATGTTTATGTGAATAAAATGCATTTTATGACCTTCCATTGATCTAATGCTAAGGCGCCTCCCTGCTGTAGACTGAATGTTCTGGCTTATAAAGTTCTTCTATATTAACAGTTATATGCAGTTTTTCTGATGACTTGGATATGAATAAATGGTCATTCTACCCCAAATTATTCTGCTAGATACTGAAGGGTAAACCCCTGACAGCTTCTTATCTTTCATGAGTGCCTGGGACTGTATACCTGCTTTATTGTATATCACGGTTTTTGGGATTTTTTCATTTTACATTATGCAGTATGCAATGAGGGGGGCTCGAATACAGTTGTCGGGAACACCTAAAACTCCCAAGTGCAGAGTTTGGAGCTATGGCAGTTTGAAGTGTCCAAAATATAAAAGAAACCAGGAGCACAACCTACCTATAATCTAAATATAACTTTTTAGTGGGCTGACTATTTAAGGCCCTTCTTTTTTGCTTTTCTTGGCAGGAGGATATCATTGTTCATCCAGAATATAGACAGCTGAGGAGATTTTCGTTTTTTGTTATGTATTTTGTTCTTGCTAGCTTGCCGTTGTTGATAAAAAATGTAACAAAGTACACCTATGTGTATATTATATTGCCATTCTGTCTATGCCAGGTGTTTTACTGATGGCTGCATCTGAAAATGAAGATCATGATATTCTGTGGTGCATCAACCACGATTCATTCCCATTTCAGAAGCCATTGATGGAGATACAGGTGAGAGTTTTCAATATTTAATTTTAAGTTAATACATTTACTGCTGCCTGCAGTGATTTTGGTTACTGGCAAACAGAGAAACTGTAGGCCTGCCCAGGAAAACCCCACCTACTAAAAGCATGCCTCCTTTTTTTTTTTTTTTTTGCTGGTGTCCTAGGAGAATGGACATCTTTTCCTAATCTCTGTTGTGTGAGGCTAACCTATTTTATCTAGCACAGTTTTATTCTTCAAATTATTATTATTTTCACAAGATTCTTCTTTGCAATACCGCTAGAGGTGTTCTTATTGAGCCTTGCTCTTGGAGTGCCATGTCCAAAGCTGCAGGAATTGCCTCGGTGCTTGTTTCTGAGAGCAGGCTGGTTGGGCCAAGCATCGGGAGCTACCTCATTTACCTTAGTCGCTGGGCACCTTTTAATTCTGGCTGGTTTCCCCTGTGGAAGGGGTTACCCTGTGGGACTGAGTGTTGATGTTATCTCTACCACTGATGTGGTTGATCCCTCACTTACAGAACACATGGAGCAAATGCCTGTAGTTTTACTGGAGGGTTGCCTATAAGTCTCCTGTCGGTACAAATGCATAAGAAACTTTGGCTAAAGTGCTGGATTCTGGAACCCACATATAAGAAGCATCTGGACTGCATTGCCCTTAAGTGACATCTGTTCGGATCTGCTCTTGATACCTTGATCAGGAACACTGGCACTGGGAGAGATTCATCATTTGAAATATCTGGATCTAGTGCTAGGACAAAGCTTAAAGGTGAAACTTTGATTTTAAATTCAAGCTCTTCAGTCACTCACTTGAACTCACTTTTACATGAGAGTCTTGGACCTTCAAGGCAGTCCCATTTTCCCACTTTCACTCTAGAGCTCTACAACGCAACATCCTGTTGTGAGACAGCTCAGTTAAGTCCCTCTACAGACTTATTTGTTTGTCACAGAGGACCAAGTTGTCCTTGGCTTGGTGGCTCAGTAATCAAGGTCTGGCACTGGGCAAGTCCTCCCTTTTCCTCTTCCTCAAGCTCCTCACAATTGATGCCAGCAAGGCTGAGGGGTCCTGGCACTCTGTTGGAGACAAAGTCCTAAAGGATCCAAAAGTCTAGCCAAATACAACGTAGGTAATTGAATTTTGTCTTAGGCAGAACGTAATGAATCAGCCTTGTCCACAATGTACATCTTGGGCATGGACAACTAGTAGGCAGATGTGAAGGGGGTTGTGATGATGGGGAACCAGGCACCCCCGGCTGAGGAACTCTGCCTACTAGTTTTCCATGCTTGACATGTACATTGCAGACCAGGACCAGTGTCACAGGGAATGTGGGCATAATTGACAGGTTTGTCTCTAGGTAGAGGCATTCTCTAACAGAAACAATGGATGTATGCTGGTGGTTCTGTGGGATCAGTACACCCTGATCTTATATGCCTGCCCTCCCCTGAAACCTCCTTGTCTGCTTAACAGGATTGTGATGGAGGGCATCCTTATCACTCCAGATTGGCCCCGTCGGATGTGATACTCAAACATAGTAATAATCCTGGTGGACTCTTTGTGCACTCTGCCAAATTGTCTGTATCTTCTCAAGGACAGAAGATCTAGACGATCTTGCCTCAGTGTCACTGATTTTAGTGAATGGTTCTTGAATCCCTCGTTCTTAGAGCCAGGGGCATCTCTAAATAGCTGATTACCACGGTATTAAACTTTAGGAATCTTGCAAGGTCTCATAAGACAGACTCAGGACTTTCACACTAAGAAACTGTCCACGGAACAAATTACTCTCTCCTTTTTATACAGCTGGGTGTACACCAGCTTTTTGCTATTGGCACTATTTTTGTTCAGGTTTCTGCTCTTTCTTTTCAGAGTTTCAGAGCCCGTTTGCCTCTCATTCCTTTGTATGTGAAGTCTGCTATGAATAGTCCTCTGTTCGTGCCCTTTGACTCCATCAGGTTAGAATCTGGTTCTCTGATCTTCAGATCATTTGAACCCATTAAAGACATTTCTTTTATCTACTCCCACCCACAAAGTGGTATTCCTTGTAGCCATTACTTCTGCGAGGCAAGGCTTTATTTACTCTCGGCGACAATATTTCACCATACCCTATGTGAGGGAAAACTCTGCAACAAGGACATAGCAATCAAAAGCTAACAGGAGTTCTAACCTTCCCCTACTCTACCTTTTTTTTTTTAAATGCATTTCCTTCCCCCTACCATAATTGCATTTTTATTTTGCTCTGTGTTAGGGGTGCAGATTTTCTCTCGCTTCCATTCTAACGTAATGGTTGTGACCAGAAGAGTAAGAGAGGGGAAATCTTTGTAACGGATAGTAGTGAAAATCTCATAGGGGTCCTAATCAAAAAAAGGTTCTCCGCCTACAGCAACCTTGTTATTAAGGTGGTCATGTATTTGTCAGTAGTCTTTTGATATTACGATTTATATCTTCTAAACTTACAGATCAACTTGTGTGCAATCTTTCAGTCGCCCAATTTCACTGCTTTTTGAATAGGTTGTCCCATTTATTGCCATGTACTTAAAAAACCACATTGTTCTTGCAGTCATTTTATTTGTCAGGTCTTCACTGTGGCTTTGTTTTGCACAGGTAACTATGCATGTGGATGGTCATTCGTGGGCTCTTTCTTCCATCGATGAAAGCCAGGTGGAAAAGATAGTAACTCCATTAAACAAGGACATCATCCCTGTTACTGATGCTCCTGTTATTATTCGCCAGCACATGGTTCCAGCAAAGAAGTTTATTCTGCTCTCTGCAAAGGTTTGTCTTAAGTTTGTACCCTACTCGGTCAAACAAAGATTGTTTATTCTTTATTGCTGACTTGTTCTCTGTTTGCTTTTAGGGGAGTCACATCTTCCACAAGCTTAGACCAGTAGATCAGCTGCGACACCTTCTTGTTGTCAATGGTGGAGGAGATGGAGAAGAAATTGAGCGGTTCTTTAAATTACATCAGGTAATGTTATTATGACTCTTATGCTGTATATGCAGAGAGCAAATAAAGGGGAAAAAGTGTTTTGGTTTTTTTTCATATATAGGCATATATAAAATATTGCACACACTGCATTTTCATAATTACCCCTTGCAGCTAGCATATGATGCTTTAGATTTTATATGGTTTACTGCAGGGATGCAACAACTAATCGGAGCGCGAGAGATATTTTTTACTGCAACCAATCGATTAGTTGAAAAAATAATAGAAGGATCTTGGATTACATACAGTTGAATGACTAGGATGAGGTAAACCACACATCTCCACTCTAAGTAAAGATGGTGGCCATTTGGATCTTCAGCCTGCAGAAGCAGTCAGAAACTTTACAGCTAGTGTTTAGCTTTCTTATTAGAAAGCCCAGCGTCGTCTGCAGACACTCTAGCACTAAAGCACCCCGTACTAAATGTTTTGTTTATAAAATAAAGATTTATTACAAAGCACATTTTTATATAAATGTTAAAAAATAATAGAATTTACCTAAAACCAACACACACATCACATTTTTTTTTTAAATTATTAGTTTCTTGTTAAAGTGCCGAGTAAGGAAAGCTGCTGTGGAAGGGCCCTTAAAGTCACTTTACTGGCCTGGGATTAAGTACTATCCTTGTCGCACTCCTTACCGATATGTCCCTTGTAGTGGGGGGTGCTCGCAGTGACTGCGGATGGCGCCGCAAGTGTCAGCAAAATTGTAGAAATGTCACCAGCACACCAGTCCTTTTTAAGATAGCAAAAGCTTCATTTATTGAAGTTTTTTGTCATATGACCAAACAAGCGCTTTCGGGACTGCACAGGGTCCCTTCATCAGGCTTTAGCATCGTCAATGCTAAAGCCTGATGAAGGGAACCTGTGCGGTCCCGAAAGCGCTTGTTTGGTCATATGACAAAAAACTTCAATAAATTAAGCTTTTGCTATCCAAAAAGGACTGGTGTGCTGGTGACATTTCTACAATTTTACTGGCCTGGGTTCACAATATTTCTGGACAGCATGGCACTCACACGTTATTGCACAAGTGCTAGGATTGCACCAGTATTAAGAGCTACTGTCAAAATAAATTACTGTTGCAATAAAAGCAGCAGCACAATTGATAGATACAGTGTGGAGTTTGGCATGTCGGACTCTTGGAGACCGTGTGAGAGTAGCAGTATGGCTATTCAGCTTGCTAAGAGCACAGGGTATTTTAACTATTGGTGTAGCACTTAGAAACACACAAAAAAACTTAACTGTTGATTCAACCCGACTGTATTACTTTTATACATTTAGGGGGTTCAATAAATATAAAGTATATCTAAGGTTTAATTTCGTATAGTGTACAGTATGGTTGAAACACCTGTCGGGTACCCAGTGGAAGATTTCTTCTCTATTCTTCTTCCAATATTAGTTCAAATCGTTGAATCTTGCTTATGTTCAATCCTGGTGACAGTGCTCATCAGGACAGATACAGAGTAAATCTCCCCATTGGGAACACAGACAGCATTTCAAGCTTAGCAGAGGTTCTATCTCTTCCCCACTATCCAAAACAAAACAAAAAAATCATTGCATATGTCTGCATTTGTGGTTTGTTTTTGTGCACAGTTGACTTGATTTGTTGCTTTTGTTTCAAAGGAGGAACAGGCCTGTGCAACATGTTTAATACTGGCATGCTCCTCTTCTGCATCTGATCGGGAAGTGTCCACCTGGGCTACACGGGCGTTCTTCAGGTATTTTTATTATGTATTTTTTTCCGTTTTCATCCAATAAGGGAGAAGGAAATCTTTCAACTTTTGTCTTATACTGCTGATGCTGGAAAAAAAAAATTAGGCCAGCCCAGGATAACCCCTCCCCACTCCCAGAATGCCTGTTTGTTTGCTAGTGTATTAGCAGGATGGACATCTTTTGTTAAGTGCCGTTGTTAAGACTAACCAGTTTCTTGAAAGCACTATGGGTGCAAAAATTGAAAAAAGGGCCTCAGTCATGAAGGGGTTAATCAACACGCTTCTCTGGAGCATGGTGCCAAAGATCTGTCATGGCCATCCTCCGCCTAGCTTTTGGAGTGCCATCACTGTATCATGGCTAGCCTGGAAGATACTTTTTGAGCACTGGTTTCCACATAAGATGCTTTCCAGGCCCAACTTTGGTTGGGATCTCCAGTGCTTCCTATAATGCCCTCTTCCAGTGTTGTGAAGTCTGCTCTCATCCCCCTTCCCAAATCACTTGGTTGCTGTCTTCCAGGCCCAGAGTTCAGAACACATACACAGTACATTGTGCGGTCCCGAATCATTCCCCACATCTGCAGGACAAGAGAGTGAAGCTGGGTGTTGAGATAATGTAAATCCAGCTTGCATGCATAGCAGTTACCTCGTCCCCGTGTGCCAGCTCCTTCCCCCCCTCTCTCTCTCTCGGCTGACAGATCGTGGATCGCTGATGACAGAGGGGAAGGAGCTCTCTCTCTTCAGCATTTACTACAAATCGGAAAGTCCATATATGCTAAATGATGTCACTGGAGATCCCTGCTGATCGGATCTGATCAGCAGGGATCTCCAGAGAGAAAAAAGAGTGGGGAAGGAGCTGGCACACGGGGACGTGCAGGTAAGGAGAGAGCTGCTGCGCATGTCCAAATATTCGTGGACGCGCAGCAGCTCTCAAGAATCACTGTCAGTCATCAGTGGGGAGGATCCCGTCAGATACGTCGGGATGTCTTCTCATTGCGGCGCTTAGCCCCGCCCACCACCTAAAATAAGGTTTTACATCCTTCCTGTGCATTTTGGCTAATTACAGTAAATTACATAATATATTAAACAAAAGCAAACAAAAATAGGCTGGTCTATGGAAGGAGGTGATCAGATGGTCTATGTGTTGGCATTCCGGCTAAAGGCTTGCAAATGCAATTAAACCACCAAACGTCACCAATTGCAAGACTTTTTTTCTATCTATATGCCTGTTCTATGAAGGAATTTAATATTTTTGACATCACATACAATCTGTGATCGTGTCTTCCTTTTTGTCAGCCTTATAGTAGGAGCTCTGTGACTCCAAAGTACTGAGTTACAAATGCCTCGTTGATGACACGTTCTATAACAGTGCTGTAAAATATATTTCATTCATTTATTCTATGTTCTTTTTCGTTTTGATTTATACAGGTATGGTGGGGAAGCTCAGATGCGTCTGCAGTCTTCACTGCCGGCTCCCAGCAATGTGGGGCCAATATTTAGTTCTCCATTGCCTATGGGTAAGTAATATCTCTATGTAGGTCTGGATTATGTGAAAGGTGATGGTAGAAAGGAGTAGGACAGAATTGCATTAAGTGGCATAGAGAGAGGTGGACTAGTAGAGCACAAGTGTTTTCCTAGATGACACATTGCCCAGATACAACTGGACTGAGGGTATCTGAAGAAATAAAGATTCATCGTAAAGTAACTGGACCCCATAATTATGATCTGAATTTCACTTCTTTGGTTGCATGGCTCAGATTACTGAGCAGGTAATAACCATACAGATCAATCATCCTCTTTGATGGTTCCTTACAGGAGATTTGTCATTCAGAAGTCCCCTAAAAAGTTAATGGTTTCTCTTAGAATTTTCTCTTTTCTTTGTATATGATGCAGACCTTTAGTTGTTGAAACTATACATTCATCAGTGTGGAGAATTCTGCACTTGTAGACTGCCCTCTTTGTAGCTGTGCGTTTCATATCCAGCCTTCAAATAATCCTTTTTTTTTTTTTTTTCCTTTTGAAGCTGGGATAATGTCTATGCTGCTTCTGTTCTCTCAACATTGTCTTCAGAGTTTTTCGGAACAATGGATGCTGGTTAACAACTGTTATCTTACAGTCTTCTTTTGCTGCCCTTACATCTATAGAATACATCTATGTTTATTTTCCTTGCTGGTCACTAACATTAAGTTCTCTCCCATCTTTTGAATTACTGGAGGACACAATCTTGTATGTGTCTTGTTCTGTACTGGCAAGGCAAAAGGGATTTTATATTTGCATAAAATAGTTTTTGGTGAAGGATATGAAGCAACCTCTCAAATGTGCTTCTGGTTCTTGGTTCCTCCTGCCCTTCTGGGCTTGCGTTGGAGATTTTTTTTAAATGGAATTCTGCATTTCTAATGGGTATTCTGACTTCTACACTAAGTGTTTGTGTGAGAAGACATTGTAATCCTTTACAGAATGGTAACATAAAATTTCCAAGTACCTCAGCCTTGCTAACCAGCAAAAGAAAACCTAGTAAACGTGTCCTTAACATTTTAGCAAAAACAGAAGTCCCCATTGGGCATATTTGTACAAGCCATACACCAACGGTGGGCAAACCCTGGCCCTCCAGCTGTGGTGCAACTAAATATCCCATAAGGCATTGCAAGATTCTGACAACCACAGGCATGACTCCCAGAAGCAGATCTATAATGGGATTTCTAATTTCACCTCAACTGCAGGGCCAGAGTTTGCCTACCTCTACTATACACCATATTAACCAAACACGGCTACTCTAATCTACATTGTGCCTTGTATAGTCACAAATGGGTTGGATCTAATTAAAACCTGGCTACATCTTTATTTTATATTATGTATTCTCTGCAGCCTTTGCCTTTCTATAAATAATTGTGGCCGTTTTTGTTTTAAGGATCACCAATGCCTGTAGGCAGTCCTATGCCCAGCTTCCTGGGCACCCCACAACAAGGTATTTTCCGTCTTTATCTGTTTATGAATAGTTTGCATTTTTAAAGGAAAGCTGAACTTCAGTCAGACAACTAAATACACAGATGAAATCCATATCAGGAAGCAGTTTCATCTGCTGAAGGAGTTGTATTTCTGATGTTGTATATACCATCAATTAATTTCGTGTGGCTTATATGAGGAATCCTTTTAAAGTGTATTTCCACCTTTGCAGCCAGATTTGAGAAGCCCTCACTATATTTTAGGGCGGCTTAGTTAGCCGATTATTAAGTTCGATTCATCGACTAATCGGATAAAAAAAAAGGCTCCAGTGATGGACTACTAGTTTCTATTGAGATTGTAGTCCATCACAGGAGCAAGCTTGGCACGGTGGAAGTAAAAAAAAAAGAGTGTGGTGTGCAATATAGTACATTATACAGCGGTGCAGTGCAGAGTAGCAGCAGCTATAGAGGAATGTAGCAATAGTACATTATGCTATAATGTACTATTGCTGTGATTTGTAGTCCTCTGTAGCTGGGGTTATTCTGCATTGCACTGTATTATTGCTGGGATTTGTAGTCCTCTATAGGTTCGCGTGAGCGGGTATACCAGCGTAGGCGCGAGCGGCTTAACTGATGTGGGCGTGGCGTAAGCAGCGGCGTGGAGCGCCGAGCGGGAAATTTGAATTTTAGCCAACGATACGACGATGGAAAACGTTGACGTTTTACATCGTCGATTTTAATCGACTTAATCGAATAATTGTTGCAGCTCTACTATATTTCTGTTCCCATACACACATCATACCTAAAAATAATAGTAAAATACATTTTTTACTATTTGTAGCTTCTTTGGAGCAGGTTTATACATAGAACTCTGTAGGCAACTTGTATTGCGCAGAGACAGATTGGTTAAAAAAAGTGGAAATACATTTTAAAGTGTCAATCTACACCCTATGCTGCTTTATCTAGGTGTTACCTACCATGTTTAGGCAAACATCAAATAATTATACAGCCAGATAGTTCAGCTTTAAATGCTGCCTGACTGGCTATATTCTGGCAGGATGTGCTGGTTTCAGTGTTGCTGAAGTCGGGGGTTCTTGTAAACCAGGCAAACCCTGTCTATTGCTCAACAGGATGTAGGGGTGCTGGTTGGGTGTTTGTTGCTTGTTTTACTGTTTTTATATGTAAAAAAAAATGTGGAAATGACTTACAAATTTGACCAAATAAAAAAAAAAGGCTCATCTATCTAAAAGTGTTATTTCTATAACAGGAGGAATTTTGGGGACCTGAGGCATTAGTTTCCTTTTTATTTTTGGAAACTTTTGTCAAGTGCTGTAGTTACTCGTTCTGCACTGCCCACAATGGAGGTTTTCGTGTTCTGTCGACCTTAGGGTGGCACTGGTGATAATACATAAAATAATTCCAGAATGCATTAAAGGTTGCATTAGGCCTGTTGAGTTATGGGTAGGAATCTCATAATCGTAGAATGAATAGTGAGGTAGTGACACTATAAAACTGAAATTGCATCTTGCATTGTACTGACTCCAGTTATTGTCTCTTAGGTGTCTATCCACCTGCAGTATCTACTCCGATGTATCCAATAGGAACGCCTACACAGCAGTCTGCAGCTTCTCTGGCGGGTATAATGGGCACGGAGGTCATCTCTTCTGGGAAGCACAATGGAATTTGCATCTACTTCTCTCGCATTATGAAGTGAGTTTTTCTTAAAATAACATTCACCTACTCAATTATATTAATGAGTTGCAATTTTACATGAACATATTGATGTAGAATTTTTATTCCACCCAGAAGATTTTTTTTTGTTTTTATAATCTGTGCAAAAATAAAATACATGTTAATTTTCAGACAGTTTCAACCAATGTTGTGTCCCTGAAATAGCCAAATGGTTCACTCTAGCCTGTCGCCAAATTTTTGTTAAAACAGTTGCTGCTAACTGGCTATGGTGCTTGTATTTGATTTTGCAATCCAAATTTAGTTGTAAGTAAGTTGAAAGTAGTTATAGTTGTCTTATGTATAATGCCATCAGCCAGGGAGACCGTTGTCTGGACATTCAGCATCATAGATTTAACACTACAGACAAGCAGCATTACAGAGAAAGCATGCCATGAAAAAGGGCTTGCTGCTAGGCAGACCATATGACTTTGCATGCTTTTTTTCTGGATCATGCACTTATCTGCTACACATTAAGGTATGGAGGACGCTGTGCTGGATGATGGTGTAGGCATGTCAAACTGAAAAAAAAAAAATCAGAGGCCAGCATGGTGCGATAACTCTGCAGGGGGCTACATAAGTTCTGCTGAATTCATTTCTAAAGCAAGGAGCTAGTCAGTTGTACTGCAGTGCTCATCTGATAACAAACGTGAAACGGATACTAAGTGAGAGCACAGAGAGGACTTCATCAGTCTGCTGCTTCTCCGCTCACTGTCCATTCACAGGCTGGGGTTATCCGATCTCCTTCCCTGCCTGACTAGGCTGTGCTGGCAGATTTGTGTAAGTCTTAAGAATTAAGGAGAGGAATGCAAATCCTTTTTCGGGTAAAACAGCCTTCTCATATGTATACCTCTGTTTTTAGCAATTTGCCCGTGGTTCAGCTTAAATTATAGAAGTTACTTGAGTCCGCATTCAGCAAGAAAGGCACTATTAGCTCACATGCAGTACATGAAGTCTGAAGTAGGCCACATTCAATTGCTGAATCCCTGGACCAAGGGTTCTTAAGACACACTGTATTGCAGAGTCATTTTTAACAGTCCACTTTCAGTAACGGCTATGTACTTACGTGCTCTGATTTTCTCATTTACAGTAACATCTGGGATGGAAGTGTGGCTGTTGAGAAAACCTTCAAGGTTGGCAACAGAGACCTAATAGCGGTAGGTTTGTAGAGTGGTTATATTTCTGATTTCATATTTGAATTGTCACTTTAAATTGTACAGTTGGCACAGATTCTGATAAACTGAACTATGGCCCAACACCATCTTCTCATGTCACAGAGATGTACGTTAAATCCTGTGACTGTGTACCCGCTCCTGCTTATCTGGCAATATTACAGAGCCCCCAGTGTTCTCAGGATTCTAATAATTGTCCATCAATTAAAGACGTATCTGTAATGTTTTCTGTCCTGCAGATAGATACCAGCATCTCTCCACAAGTTCTAGAATCTGTTCTTCTGGAACTTAAAGGTCTGTTGGACTTCCTGGATAGAAACTCACAATTTGCTGCAGGCTCCCTAGGCAACCCAAGGTAAGATGCAAGAGGTATAAATGTTTGTATTAGCAACGTTAGAAAAGTTGTAAGAAACCAAACATTCCACTTTTGTTCAAAGCTTTGGCACTCCAGTCAACTTCCAGAACAGGTTAGTCGGCCTTGGACGTCATGATATCGGGAGCTCTCAGCAAGTCCAGCAGGAGCTGCAAAGGAAATACCATGGTAAGTAATGATACTGTTCAAAAAAGGTTAAATGCTGTTTAGTCAACCATTTTTAAAGGAGTGGATTTCCCTGTACTGCAGAATGTGAGTGGCAGGGCAGCACTAGGGGTTAATCAGGCTCTTCTGCAGTGCTATTGTGCTAACAGACATCATACTGACAGGAGATAGGTGTGGAATAAATAGTACCACACTGTATAGTCAGCAGACTGTGTATATATTTCTCCAAACTAAGCAGATTTGTCTTGAAAGAGATTTGTTTTTTTGGGGAGGGGGGGTGGGTCACTGGGTGAAATACTTGCTGTATACACTATAAGGCCAAAGATTGTTTGCGCACAACTGACCATCATATACTTAGAAGTTCATTGGACATCCTATTCTAAAACTACGGGCATTAATATGGCAATAATAATTGCAAAGAACTTGCGCTAATGGAAGTAATACAAATAATAAAATATGTATTTTTTTTCTACAGGTTTTTCTACACTTTGTTCTTTATTTTTGTCTTCATTTTTTCTTCTTTTTTTGGATTTTCGTTGGACACATTATTGCACTGAATTTTCACTGTCGAAGTGTCTTACATTTATGGATTTCTAAAGACTTTAAAAAAACTACAAAAGATTTGGACTATTCACACATACATTGAAAAAAGTTTAATTTTGTTTTATTTTATTTTAATATTTTTTTATTTTATTCAAATGGTACACATTGTTTGTCCATTCATTATTTATTAACAAGAATCACTTACACATGATACATATATTCACAGTCTATCACATTGTCTATCACATTTTATTAGATAAATTTATACATTGTCTGTTTTGATGTTTTATGAACTTTATTTGTTCACACAACTGATTCACATTGAATATTTTGAGACACACCCCTTCACTGAATGTTTTATTATTATTTTTCAATAGCACTTGTTAAATCCTGACCTCAACGTCTGAGTTCTTATTAATATGGCAATGTTTATCATCCCCGCAGCCCCCCTAGTCCTAAAATTTATTCTCATTCATCCAAAAAACATTTATGTGCTCAGGCACTGATGTTTCATGAAAACCCTGGCTTATAATCAGCATTGCAATTCATCCCGAAGATGGTTGAGGTCAAATGCTCATGCAGGTCACTTGAGTTCCTTCACACCAAGTTCATCATACTATGTCTTTATGGAACTGGTTTTGTGCGCAGAGGTTCAGCCATGCTCAACCGGTAAAGGGCCTTCTCTAAAACTAGAAGCATACATTTGTCTAATGTCTGTTTGCTATAGCATTGACAATGTTCTTTACTGAAAACATCTGAATGCAATCATTAATCTTTATCTGATGTAGCATAGTGAGAGCAGGCCGATCATAGCCAAGAACTTTATAAATGGTCATGGTTGAAGCTGCCTGGGATTTGGTTGCTCTGGGTCCATTACTAACATGAACTAACCACATGTTTGTTTGTTTTTCAGGCGAGGCCCAGCTTGCAGAAAAGATCTCTCTCCAAGGGATCCACCTGTTGGTCAGGAAGACATGTCAAGCCTTAGCACTTTGGAAACTGCTCTGCGAGCACCAGTTCAGCTATATAGCAGCAGAGCTACAGAAGGTTAGTCTTCATGTCATATTTACAAGTGGGATATGTTCCTTTTCTCTTGTGTAACTGAGATCAGGAGACGGGGGTGTTTTTATAGTCCAAATCAGAAGAGCAGCCTAGGGTGACAAGACTGCTCCTCCAAATGACAGCTTTGTAAGTGAGCATCGTCACCCGAGCACATGAACTGTTTTACTGGCTAAATTAATCAAATGAAAATAGAGGAAAAACTCCTTAAAAGAAAACAAATGCGACCATTACATCACAGAACTGCTATGCTGCAAAATATTTCATATGTTTTTGGGATTAGATATGCCTTTTGGCAGGCTTGACACCTTTGCATTGCGGCAGCACACGCATTATAGGTAGGCATGGTACCACACCTGGTATGCCGTAGGCAGGGTTCATGCCTAGGCAATAGCGTTTTTGCACGTTTGTACTCACGTTTTTGATGCACGTTCTTCTGCGCGTTTTATGCGCATATATCAAGTCGTGCATTTTTGTTAAATTGTAGCTCATTGATGTTTATGAGCAAACGTGTGTAAAATGCGTGCAAACACATAGCAAACCTGCGTTTTCAAGCGGTTCCTATTGAGTCTACGGGGCCAAAACTAGTTGTAATATGCCAAATGAAAGATCATGTACTTTGTCCAGTGACAGGTGTTTTGCTTATTGTGACAAAACGCTCAGATGTGAAATAAGTTGTGTTGGGGGGGGGGCATATTTTTAGAGCATTTTTAGGGCAGAAAAAAGCGCTACAAAACGCTCAGTGTTAACCAGGCCTAAATGCTTTGCAGTGGCAAAAAAAGCAGCAGGCCTGCATTGTTGCTCACAGTAGCACATTATTGTGTTTTGTGGTGCTCTGTGTTGCCTAAAAAGTGCCAGGTCTGGTTTGAGGTATGTTAGTAGCCAATTCAAAATGAATAGCCTGCCTGAATGGAACTTCCCTTACCATGCCTGCAGTAACACAGCATATCACAATGTTCTGGAGGGGCCTTAGGGCTCATGCACAATGTTGTATTGAAATACTCCCATCTAAGCTGGGTCTTTCTGCCAGAAGCTTGCAGAAAAATGTGCGTTTTGTAAGCATAATTACTGTATTTGCTGGCGTATAAGACTACTTTTTACACTTAAAAACATCCCTCGAAAATCGGGGGTCGTCTTATACGCGGGGTATACAATGCATACCTTTAGTTCGTGTGGGCCAAGCTGGCCCAAAACGAACATCCCTAATCTGTCAGCCCGCTGGATGTGCGGTAATACTGTATGTACGGTAGCTTCGGCTACATACAGTATACCGCGCTGAGCCAATCACGGCGAGCGATATACACAACCTCTGCCAATCCAAGCAGACTTTGTATTCATTCATAGAATACATTGCTCGCCGTGGTCTGCTCAGCACGGTATACTGTATGTAGCTGAAGCTACCGTACATACAGTATTACCGCACATCCATCCATAATGTTTTTACATGGTGTTGCCTCGGACGTGGGGTAGTCTTATATGACGAGTATAGCCCAAAACCTATGTTTTAAGTGGAAAATTAGGGGGTCGTCTTATACACCCAGTCGCCTTATACGCCGGCAAATATGGTTCATGTATTTATTTAGAGGCATATGCACATAAATGCATTCTGTTATTCTAGCCACTTGAAAATTGAAATTTTCGAGTGGCTAGAATGTAAATTTATGCCGGTCAGATCCTTCCTGAGGCTGGGTTCACACCTAGGCGTATTGAATATGCGCATTTGTCACGCGGTTCGCGTTTTTACAGCGATTCGCGGTAAACGCGCGACAAACACGCGTTTCCGAGGGCTACTTGGCTGTATCCCAATGGAAACGCGAGACCAAAACGCCCCAAAGAAGTACATGTACTTCTTTGGGCGTAGGCCGTTTTGTATCGCGTTCGGACGGGCGGAAATACGGCAAGGTGTGAACCAGACCCATTGAATACAATGGGATTTAGATGTTTGAGCATTTTGTAGAGCGTTCGTCGAGTGTTGAACGCGCTACAAAACGTTCAGGTGTGAACCAGGCCTAAATGAACATTTGATCTAAATTACATTTTCAAAATGCCACAGTGTGCATATTGGCTGAAATGGCTGCATTCAGAGGCAAAAAAAGGCCTCCCAAGAGTTTTTTTTGTTTTTTTGCCCATGTGCATGAGGCCTTAGTGGATCCTTTTAATACTTTTGGTTTCACGAAACCCTATGTATCTACTTGTTATGTTAACAATCCTTCCCTTCACATTTCTAGGAGCTACAGGAGCAGCTGAAGATCACCACCTTTAAAGAACTTGTGATCAGAGACAAGGAGTTAATAGGCGCTCTTGTTGCATCACTGATCAATTGTTACATCCGGGACAATGCAGCTGTAGATGGAATCAGCTCTCACCTGCAAGACGTGTGCCCACTGCTGTACAGCCCCGATGATGCCATATGCTCCAAGGTACAAGACCACTGAATTAAAAAGGACACAATCAGAATGATTTACTAATAGAATGGAATTTTCATTCAGTAACTTGAAAGAAGATTCACTTCAATTATGCAGTCATGTAAAAAGCATATTTGTTTAATCTGCATGATTGGGTATTCAAAGTGAACACCACTACAATTGGAGTGAAGGTTCACAGCTTCTTTAGTAAATCAGCCTCAATGACTCTTTTTAGTCGGCACTCAATCTGAGTTGCTGTAGCATTTAAAGCAGAGGGAAACTTCCCTCCGCGCGCCAACATCTTCACCCAGTCTTTCTGGATTCAGGTTCTTCGGTCATTTTACTTTGGCCAGGTCGGAATAAGCTCATTTATTCTGGCATGGTGGTATGCCAAGAATGTACATTAAGCTGTGCATAGGCAGCTTAGTATATGTTTTAAAGATTGTGAACAGGCAGGTACGTTTTTATTTTATTGCAGAATAGACATGGACGGTCTCTTCTATAATAGAAATCCTCTGCTTCACAATTGTTTTCATTTTTCAGCTACCTTCGGCTTTAACTAACTTGGCATCTAGTTTTATTTTTCTTATTTTTCTTTTGTAACCAATTTGAATAGACTTCCTCTACAGGCTGACTAAATATAATTATACATTCAGCATCTTTGATGGAAAAAAGCAGTATACAATGTCACTATTTAGCAATGCTAAGCTGGAAAGCACATACTGCATATATAATGGGCACATACTGCCCTCATGTACATTGACAATTAGTGTTTCAGTTCATGCATGTACTTCAACCATGCACATTCAGTCAACCACGTTGCCTATATCTTAGTAAAAGTTTTATTTAGCCTTTAACTTCCTATATGGAGCTGTGATTTGCATATTATCTTAATCAAATGACCTTTGTTTTACACATCAGGCAAATGAGCTTTTGCAAAGGTCCCGCCAGGCACAAAGCAAATATGACAAAGAGCGGATGCTGCGAGAGTCATTACGGGAGTACCAGAAGATCAGTCAGCAGGTTGACTTGGTGAATGTGTGCACCCAGTATAGGCAAGGTATAGTTTTTGTTTAACATACAAACATTCACCATTTGGTATTTAAAGTAAACTGCATTTGTTTGCACAGACCTGCTGAATGAAAATAATATTTGGTGAGTTTTTCTTGAAGAATTCTGCCAAACACTGTTTACATGTAAATTTTTTCAGAGAGTTTTGTGTTGTGCATATATTTGCGAATACATGTGAAGCCACTGTCACGCTAGGGCACCACTGCAAGGTATGGTTCATTACTCGGGCATGGTGAGAGAAGCGGGTGAAGTTGTCCCAACTATCACACACATACTATAACACCTCAATTCTCATTCTCTCAACACCACTTCTACAAATACTGGCCATATGGTGAGGCACAGTGCACTGCTTCCGACCCCAATCCCAACTCGCAGGTCCAGTGTAGATATTGGCTGGGAAACCTGAGTTGGGCGCAGCTGGTAATGTAGCTGTCCTCCATCACCTGGAGCTGAGTGATGTTGCAGTCTGACACTGGTGGTGCTGCCTATGATGCCATTATTACGGAACCCTCACAGCCATGATTTTAAAAGAAACTTTCTTGTCCACAGGAATTGTGGGTTATACTCCCACTTCCAGGAGGATTGGACACTGGTAAACAGAAAAATAAAAATGGTTTGCCAGCCCAGGATAAACCTTCCTAATACCAGCAAGAAGGAAAGCAAAAGCATCCATGTGCTTCTTTCAAAAAAAGCATAAGACCCAGCCTGCAAAGGCTCATTCCCCACTGGAGGTTAAAACAGCATTTAAAGGCTTAGTGTTTTTTACCTTAATGCATTTTCTGCATTAAGGCAAAAATAAACAGTACCTTTTGCCTAACCCAGTCCCTCCCACACTTACCTGTGGCCGCTTGTATCCCCTGCTGCGACCAGGAAGTTACTCTGGATTCCCGAACTTCCTGGTTGTGGGGGAGTGTACTGAGGGCAGAGGAGACATAGGCTCCTTCTGCCATCAGTCAAACTGTGACTACAAGAGTGGGGGCGTGGCTGACTGCACAATGTGTGTGTGTGTGTCTATGGATGCACACAGCTAGGTGTGGGCATGGCCATGATTGTGCATGGACAGGTGCCTCCACAGCAGCGGCCTAGCTGATGGAGACACCTGTACACGGGGGTGGGGCAAGCGCTTTAGATGCCACTAGAGAAGGAGGGAATAAGTAATGCTGGGCCCCATAAACAAATAAAAATAAAACAATGAAGGTTAGCTTTAAGAAAAAAGCCCAAACCCAGGACCTGCCTCTCAGGCCCTATGCAAGTCCAGGAACTCCAAGTCTGCCAAGCCCTCGTATAGATATTCTTCAGCCTGAAGGTGCACCCCCACTTTTTTAAGCAGGGGGACATCTGTTAGCCTTTCTGGACACTAGAAAAGCTTTCATCTCAAAACTTGATTGCAGGAGGTAGTTTCAATTTCATTAGTTACAAGCCCCCTCCCCTGTTCATCACTTCCAGCCTTCCTGTCACTGGATGGATTAGCAAATCCTCAGGTAGCCCTAGTGGATCTCCTGGTTGAGAGTGTCTTAACTCTGGTTTTTGTGGCAGAATTGTTTCAGGGGTTTAATATGACCTGATTACACTTCTCAAGCCAATGGGGGGTATCTCCCTCATCTTGGATCTCCAAAGTGATGAAGGTCTTTATTCCAGCTCAGAATTTTTATGGAATCCACCAGGTCTGTTACAGCCTTCCGTCACTAGGACATCTTCCTGGCCTCTGTGGACATCAAGAACACATGCCTACATATCCCCATATTTTCAGGCCACCACTGTTTCCTTTACCTTGCTCCCATGCGGTTTCAAATAGCCCTGCCATTCGACTTTTCTTCTGCCACTTGGCTGTTTACCAAGGTGCTGACCCCAGGACTAGTATTATCCCCATTGTGGGAAACTTAGACAATGACCACGTACAGTCAGCACAAGCCCTGGCAGACATTTTCTTGACTGTCCAGACATTACCTAGGTTCCAACAGATTCAGCTTCATAAATCAGTACTGGAACCTACTCATCACTTGGAGTATCTGGGTCTAGTCCTAGACACAACTCGGCCCAGAGTTTTTCTTCCTCAGAAGAATCTTTAAATTCTCCAGTCTTAGACTCTTTGGTCCATGAGTCATCAGACTATTCGCGTGGCATGGGAGTCCTGGGTTTTACGGTAGCCCCAGCAGGCCCGTTTCCTCAGTTTATTCCAGAACTCTACAACACTACATTCTCTTGTCATTGGAGAAGTCTGTCTAGTCTCCGGAGAGAGCAATTTAACTGGTGCCAATGACCTTGTTGAACCTTGCCTAGTGACCCAGGAATCTAGCCCTGGAGTCATTCTTTCCTACCTGCTTTTCTCTCCCGTTCATTGAAGGACACAGGGAACAGATCGGAGTCCCGAGCAAGTCGTTTGCAATTCCCAAACGCTTCTCGGTTCGTTATCCTTTTGAGGAGTCCTTCCTGTCTAAGTGGTCTACTCCCCCCGCGGTGGATCCGCCGGTTTCTCGCCTGAACAAGGCTACGGTCATCCCGGTGGAGGATTCGCCTTCCTTTCGGGATCCCTCGGATAGGAAGGCGGAGGCGGTGGCGCGTACTACTATCCTTTGAGCCTCTGCGGGACATTCCGATTCTGACTCTCTCTCCAAAAGGTGGCATTTTTGGTGGCGATCACCTCGATCCGCAGGGTTTCGGAATTGGCGGCTTTCTCTTGCTCGTCCCCGTTGCTGGTCCTGCATCGGGACAAGGTTGTTCTGCGGCCTCGGCCGTCTTTCTTGCCAAAGGTAGTTTCGGCTTTCCATCTCAATGAGGACATTGTCCTACCTTCCTTGTGTCCGAAGCCTGTCCACAGGAAGGAGAGGGCACTGCACTGTCTGGACGTGGTCCGCGCCATCCGGGTTTACCTGAGTGCTACGGCTGCGTTTCGGGAATCGGATTCCCTGTTTGTCGTTGCAGATGGCCCTCGGAAGGGCCGGGCTGCCTCGTCGGCCACCATCTCTCGATGGATTCGCGACACAGTCTCTCAGGCGTATGCTATTAAGGGGCGTGAGCCTCCTTTTTCTGTTACGGCCCATTCTACAAGGGCTGTTGGGGCATCTTGGGCTTTTCGTCATGGTGCCTCCGTTTCTCAGGTTTGTAAGGCCGCGACTTGGTCTTCTGTTCACACCTTTGCCAAGTTTTATAAGGTGGATGTTTTGGCATCTGCGGATGCTGGTTTGGGGCGCAAAGTGTTGCAGGCGGCCGTTTGAGGGAATTTTTTTGTTTAGTTGGGTTTGTTGTTTCTGTTGGCCCACCCCTCTTTTTTGGTACTGCTCTGTGACGTCCCTACAGTACATGATCTCCGATCTGTTCTTTGTGTCCTTCAATGAACGGGAGAGAAAATAGGATTTTGGTACTCACCGTAAAATCCTTTTCTCTCCGTTCATTGAAGGACACAGGGCCCGCCCCTCTATGTGGGTGTGTACTCCTTTACTGCTTGTTACTAAACTGGAGACTTCTCAGTAGGTGGGGGGTTTGGCCACCGGCAGGGGCCGCCCCTAGGCTGTAATTGGTCTTTAGTTTTTTTGTGCCTAGCGTCCTTCTCCTGCAGGTGGCGATATTACCCTACAGTACATGATCTCCGATCTGTTCCCTGTGTCCTTCAATGAACGGAGAGAAAAGGATTTTACGGTGAGTACCAAAATCCTATTTTTTGGGAGATTCTCACTACACACTACACATGCCAGCCTGTTGGATTGGGGAGGAGTCCTGGGTACCCTCTCTGTGTTAGGTGACTTGGGTGTCTGGGGAATCTCGCCTCTTGATCAACATTCTGGAGCTTCACGCAATTCAGATGTCCCTGAAATGCTGGACTACCTGGCTGGGAGGGTCATCCAATTCAAATTCAGTCAGACATCATCAAGGAGGAGCTGGAAGTCTTGCCTCAGCAAAAGAGGTAGATTGGATCCTGTCCCTGGCAGAACGCTCCATCTTTGTTCACCAAATGTATTGCAAAAAAAGGCCTGCACACCGCTCCAAGTTCCAGTGCTTTATATGTAAATCCACAAACGGCTCACATACAATAGTCTTTGTGTGTATATTCTTCTGTTTGAAAAGAAGAGGAGCATAACTTGAGAAGCGCCTAGTACAGGTGGAAAGTTACAAAATAGATTATGTATATCTCAAAAGCTTTAGTCACAACATGTTGAGAGAGAGAAAAGAATACAAAATTCTGATTAAAATCATATTTCAAATTAATTTATGAAACAAATTCACAGATCAGAAGCGATTGAGTCCAACCAGGATTCTAGATCTCAGCCTATGCCTCCAAAATACTTCCACCTCCTGGAGTAT
This sequence comes from Nanorana parkeri, assembly GCF_000935625.1. Classification (NCBI taxonomy): domain Eukaryota; kingdom Metazoa; phylum Chordata; class Amphibia; order Anura; family Dicroglossidae; genus Nanorana; species Nanorana parkeri. Next base: position 116,489 of record NW_017306922.1, on the reverse strand, counting down.
ATTGCAAAAAACAACCACTCCTTGCCAGCAAAAGAAACCTTTTTTTTATTTTCTTTCTTTCTTTCTTCACCTCATTAAAAAGGATATCACATGTCTCTTGTGCTCTAAGAATTGCTTGAATATATTGGATGGCCGAATAGCATTTGCTTTACCGCCATCATAATTATGCTCCCCAGTCCTTTCTCTCAACGGGCAAATAGTACAGCTCATATATTGCAAGGAACTCGGGGAGCACCCACTTCATATACCACATATCATGTATTGCAGTTAATAAACTGTTTTATAGGGAATACTTCTCTTCCATAACTGATCTAACAATTTTTGTATTGGGGAAAGAGATATTTCTATGCAGCTTTCATTAACTTAGGTCAGCTATATTTAAAGTGACACTAAACTTAGGAGTTAAACCTTAAACATGCATTCAAATACCTTTAACTATTAACAAAAATGTATCTTATTTGTGTATCACTCGGCTGTAGATCCTCAAATCGTCTCTGAATTTGTGCTGTATACTTCTATATAGCTTTCATTAGTTCAGGCCCATAGCAGAAATGTAAACATGCTCACGAGTATAACAGGTGTACAGTTGTGAGACGTGAAGTAGTTAATATTGCTGGTATATATCTTTTTGGTATCTTTACTGTCATTAATAGAGGGAAAGCAGGCTTAATCATTTATTTTTTTATCGCAGTGCGTTTCTATGAGGGTGTTGTGGAGCTCTGTCTTACTGCTTCTGATAAGAAAGATCCCCAGGGTCTTGGACTGCACTTCCACAAGAATGGAGAGCCAGAAGAGGATGCAGCTGGATTACAAGCCTATCAGGAAAGGTGTGTATTGTGTCAGATAGCTGGGAATTGTTTAAAGCGGAACGTACACTTATCTAGTATGCCTAATGGAGTGATGACATCTATGGTAACCAGTCAACAGGACTACCACATTCCCTCTGTTTCTTTGAAAGACAACTTTGCTTTTGGTTAAAGGAGAACTATGGGGTCAGGGCTTTTCCGCACAGTTCTCCAAAGGGTCACGGGAGAACACAAACTAGCGTTCTCCCGTGACCCAAAGCTCAGTATACCGCGAGCTACAGCTCGCGGTATACTGAGACGCCGCAGCCGGGAAGGATCCCGACAATACTGTCTGGATCCACCCAGCTGCGGGATTGACAGCTGGCTCTGCCTGTCCAGCTGTGCCCGCCCCAGTCCGTTCCGCCAGTCAGCACTTGAGGATCGGACAGGGGAGGGGGGGAATCCCTGCAGGGAGCCGTGAGTGATAGTCACGGCTCTCTGCAGGGATAGATCGAGAAGTGAGCAACGCTATGTGTTTGCTCACTTCCCGCTCTACTGAGCCGACCTGTGGCAGTTTCATTGTCACAGGTCGGCTCAGATTATGAGGCTGAGTGAAAATCACGGGCCTCATAATTCTCCTTTTTAAGTTGTCCCTTAAGTAAACTTTCCACCCTCTTACTTACCTTCCTTTCTGTTCCTAAGATCTTCACTGTGTGGCCAACTAATTATCCAACAATAAGATATTTTTAATGGGTGTCCAGATGTAACTGCCGTCTCTTATTGTTCGATTGTTGGCCTTTAAGTTAAATTTATTGTATAGTCTTCGATTTACTTTCATGACTGGGGCATATTAAACTAATTGCTTTTGTGTTTCTCATAGATTAAACAGCTACAAGTGTATTACAGACACCCTTCAAGAACTGGTGATCCAGAGCAAAGCGGCACCCCAATCTCCTAGTGTACCCAAAAAGCCAGGTCCTCCCATGCTGTCTTCAGATCCGAACATGCTCAGTAACGAGGAGGCTGGACTTCATGTGAGACATTCTTGTATTGTTCACTCTCACTGGAGTATTGTACATAGGCCTGTTTATCAGGCACACACTTGCTGGAGATTTCACCAAGAGTTAAGACTGCAGATGAAAATCTTTTCTATTCTGTTTTTCTAGAGAGGCAAAAGCTGTTGGGCTATTTGTACTCAAACTGGAAATCCTCTTACACCAATATATTTACAAGAATACAATAGCTTAAGGTTCCCAATAATATTAGATGATTTGTCACCCTCTGCAAGTTCAATCCACAATTGTTGATTCTGTGGGTGACATCCGACATCCTTGGATACCCAGATCTTTGGGGTATACGCCCTGCCCCTGGAAAGATTGACATAACTCAAAAGCAGAAGGGTAAGCTGCTCCACTTGTGGGCTCTGCATAGGAAGCAAGAGCTTGGTTTTGCCTGTTGTCTTAGGGAGGTCGGACATTTTATTTTTGTCTCCTGTTTAAGAAAGATGATTATTGGAATGTGTGCCAAACAGGGATCCAGAAATATCCCTTGCATCTGTCCTTCTGACTCATCGTTGTTGCATCATTCCCCCAAATCTGCAGATTCACTGTGAGCTAGCGACTCTTGGCTGCCAGAGCAGCTATGTACAGTGCAAAACAGCCCAAAAATCATATTCTTATGTCCTATTGAGGTGCTTTTGTAGTTCACTCAACAAAATAGCCAAGTGCAGCATAATGGAGGTATGGTCTGGACAAGCTCTAACAATTATCTGCTCAAGCTTTTGGGCTTTTTTATTTAACCACAGGTTCAGTATTGTCAGTATCCAAGTATTTTGTATCAAGTGTTGTAAAATCACAAGCTGTATAACCTTTTTTCATTTTAGTTTGAACAGATGTTGAAATTGGCTCAGCGCTCCACAGATGAACTCTTCAACATTGCCCTATTTAATTGGCTGATACAGGCAGATCTCACAGACAAGCTGCTTGAGGTGAGTGTTGCTTCTGCCTGACCAGCCTTCTTCCTGCACTCATTTTGTCGTCATTTCTTTGTTCATCTCCATTTGTGTAATTAACATGCACTTTCCTGATTATGTGTTCTGCAGCTGAACTCTCCGTTTTTGGAGCCTTATCTTGTGCGCATGGCCAAGCTCGATCAAAACAAAGTGCGTTATATGGATCTTCAATGGAGATACTATGAGAAAAATCGCAATTTCAGCAGCGCAGCAAAAGTCGTGGCCAAGCTGGCGGACATGCCCAGGTAGATAGAGATATAGCCAAGTTCAAACTCCTGTCTTGATTTGTCTTGTTCACCTGCTCTTTGGCAGAGCAGTTCAGAAAACACTCTGTAAGAGAAAAAAAAAGTACCTCTAGTTACTTGTTTATGTCAAAATAAGTGTAATTTCGGTTTCAATGTTTTTTTATTAACATTTTTAAGTGAGGAAAACATGAACAAGTAAAGCGAAACAGCAAATGCAAAGTAGGAATTAACTAAGCGCAACATCCTAAAAATAAGTGTTTCACTTTAAAGCTGAACCCCTGCCTGGCAGCTAAATATACAGATGAGATACTTCTATTAGAGCTCCTTTACCTGTCAAAGGTTTTGTATTTCTGTCCATTCAGTCCTAAAATGTGCACAGCTCTGTCCTAAAATGTGCATAGCAGCGCAGCCCTGTCCGGCAGGGGAAAGGACCTGATTTTTCTCTGCTGCTTTTCAGTTACAATTATACATCTTGTCCCTTTGCCAGTTTGTGACTGGATAATGAAAGGAGATACAGCAGACTGATGAGGTCATCTCTATGCTCTCTCCAAGTCAGTTGTGAAGCAGTGAAGCACTGCTTCACAGCTGACTTGACTTTGTCTGAGCTCTGCTGTGCATGGATTGCAAGAGGATGATGCCATGCCAAATTTAGGTGCTTACACTGCTTGCAAATAGATTCAATGTATGAATGAATACAGCGCTGATTTGTATTTGACTATACAGATTATCCTTTTTTTTATATGGTGATGAGGCTTGCGGGTCAATTTACAGAGGTCTCCGTTTCCTGAGCTCCCCTCCTTCTTTTAAGTTGCTCAAACATTTTTTTTCCCCCAGTCTCTCACTGCCTGAAACATGTTGGGTGTCCTGCTGTACCTCATGAAAGTTTAACAAATTGATACATTTTTCAGGCATTTATATTTGCAGTATTTGAAATACTTAGAAAATATATTTATTTTACTGATAGGGAAGATCTAAGACCTGACCTGTTCCCTTCACTTGGACTCCTATATGACAGTCTGCCTTCTGTTTCATACGCCAAAAAGATAAAGCGGGCTTTGCATGCTGGGTACAGTCTTAAAAGTAGCAAACAGCAGCAGGTGTATGCAGGTATATTGTGGTGGATGTTGGCAAAGTGCCCAGCTAAGCAGTTGGAAGACTAGTCAGGACAATGTACCTGATGGCATGAAAGTAATGATGATGATGAATGCCTGGAACTTTCATATTAGGTCCATCTGGAAAATGGTTCCAGTTTAGTTTACAACTTAAGTACCTTGTTGTACATGGTAGCAGCCTACAAGTCAATGGGTAAAGTATACGTCTTTTGGGTATCTAAAGCCAAAACTTTTTTTATACTTTAGACAGAGTAGCTATGATTTGATAGTGAAACTGTACATATCACTCCTGTACTTAGTGCTTTTCTTTCTGTAAAAGCATGATTATATGTTTGTCTCCTCCCAGCACAGACATATCATTGAAGCAGAGGATTGAGTACCTGTCTAGAGCCATCCTAAGTGCCAAAAGCTCTACTGGAATGTCGTCTTTGCCTGCTGATGGAGAGTTCCTTCATGAGTTGGAAGAGAAAATGGAGGTAATGTTTGTATAGATGATTCGCTTATATGAACATTTATTATTCTATGCCAATATAGACCATAGAGACAGCTGCTGTTGCTGTTATCAAAAGGCACAGGCATAGGGACAGTATTTAAACTAAGGACTTCGGAATGCATGGCGTCTAGGAAGAAAGTAGCTACAATGAAAAAGCCAAGGCAAAGTGGGAGTTTGCAAGTTGAAAGAGAAGAGTCCAGGCTATTTTTTTGTGCCACTGAAACAGGTTGAAAAAGAGAACTCTTTTAACCACATCATTGGATCACCCAACTTGTTTAGTGTTCAAACTACACATACTCTATTTTTCCCACCTTTCATTGTAAATGAGACCTCTCCCTTTGTTTACATGGCTGCCATTAGACTGCTCTCCTTCTGTGGTTTTAAGAATCATACTCCTTATACAAGATGTGCCCTTACTGGTTATTTACACAGGGATAATACTATACTATAGTATCACACATTTATTTTGTACTCTTTAAATTGTACTTGACTTTGCAGCTTTTACTCAGCATTTAGTGGAGCTGCTTCGCTTACTGTTAGCTAGTATTTTCAACTTCTTCTCCAGCTCTGTTTTTACAACTGTATGGCATTTAGCGTTATGAGTCTTGGGGTGCTTTGCAGTACCTTTTTATTCTCAGAAAACCTTTACCAACTCACCTGTGTTGCAGAACACCACTACACATAGAGAAAAACACTACCATGCATTGTGGTGCACTGAATTGCCATTACTTGACTTTTTTTGTCCATTCTGGTGTGTTGGCAGCCCATTTATTTGAATAAATACGCAACATGTAAGTGTGCAAAATGATGCGTGTTAATGCACTGAATCAGACTGGTGTGAATCCAGTATAAGGACAATGGTATTACTATGGTCTAGATCAGTGGTTCTCAACTCATGGGTCGCGACCCAAAAGTGGGTCGCGACACCTTCTGCAGTGGAGCAAAACAAACGACAAACGCACTCAACAATTTGTTACCGGTTACCTTCTGCAGTGGGTCGCGGCGTCCTTCCTGCAAAGAGCGGCCCATGTTCAGGAGGGAGACATAGAGGGGTGATTTGTGCGAGCCAGCCTGTGGGAACTATATATTGAAAACTGTTCCCTCTCATACACCCCCCTGCGCGTGAACTGACCCGGGGAAATCGGGGACTATTTCCTCACTTTCGGGCGGCGGAATAATATGGAGAGGCGGAATAATATCGAGAGGAGAATGAGCTGGTCCCGCCTCTTAGGGGCGGAGCTAAGAGGGACGTCTCTTAGCTCCGCCCCCTGGTCGCCAAGACGAGGAAGAGGGCCATGTGCCTGAAGGAGAGGGAAGGTAAGTTTGGAGTGGGAGGGGGCGCTGGGAAGAGAGAGAGAGTGTGTGTGTGTTTTGCTGGGACTTGTAGTCCTGCATAGCTGGTGGTAATCTGCATTGCTATATGATGATTATACAGCAATGCAGAATAGCACCATCTATGTAGGACTACAAGTCCCAGCAATGCATTATAGGGTGGGGTTTGGATGCTGGTGGTATTCTGCATACCTTACTTTTATTATAATGTATTGCTGGGACTTGTAGTCCCGCATAGCTGGTGGTATTGTGCATTGCTGTATGAAGATTATGTAGCAATGCAGAATAGCTCCATCTATGTAGGACTTCAAGTCCCAGCAATGCATTATATTTTTTAGTAGGGATACACCAGTGTTAATAGTTAGTGTTGCCTTCCCAGAGACCATGGAAGCTGGGAGAGGTTTGCAGTTTTGTTAATAATGTGTGGTGCACAGATAAAAACAGATCATAATGTCCATGCTGCTAGCTCTTCCCCTGTCAGTGCAGAAGCTGGGAAAGGGGGGGGCGGAGCATTAGCAGGGGCTCTGCTGCTCATTTTCTATAAGTATAGTCGCCCAGATCACTTGTAGCAGCCTACTTGTGTGGCGTACCATCACCACCCCCCTGCACCACCACCCTCCGTAGTTTTCAGGGTCCCCTGGCAAATTCATTCAGGATGGAGAGAATTTATAAAGTGATAAAAAAATAATAAAAATTAAAAAAAAGAAATTAAAACCAACCCTGCCGCCCTACCATCTGCCTGCAAATAAACACGTGCACATGGGGCATGCGTGTGTACTTAAAGGACGATTGTGCCATAAAGGTTAGGTATCACTGCGAATGTGAAACTATTTTTGGGTCGCGACTTAATGACCAAGGACAAATGTGGGTCCTGAGGTTACACAGGTTGAGAGCCACTGGTCTAGATGCTTTTCCGTATATTAATCCATCCAAAATTTTATCTGCCATTAAACTGTGTTTCTGCTCATTTGTTTGAGTTTCTGTATAACTTTAAGATATTAGCAATGTATTACAGACCATCTGCTTGATTTCAGGTTTCTAGAATACAACTTCAGATCCAGGATACATTAATCAGGCGCTATTCAGATCATCCCTCAGTTCAAGAAGCCGTGGCGCAGCTGGATTCTGGACTAATGGACGTTACAAAGGTATGTCTTCATAAATGAGCTGGGTGTAGTTTAGTGTGAAGTTATTGGCTTTTTGAAACAGAATAGGTCTACAGTGACTACTGATGTACTGTGCCGTGTGGCATTGTATACTTAATACCAAATTTGTTAACATATCCTGACTCGCTTATGTTAGGATAGTAGACAGAAGACCAAAGTTCAACAAATGTATTCCTTTATGCCCCTGGAACTGGCTTTGCATTTAGAATTGCAGGTTTATGTGATCGATACAGTGGGAACAGTGTCATGTATCTAACATTCATGGAACTATTTTATGCCTTTTCAATCTTATTAGCGCAATATATGAAACCCATTTATTTTATGGTTTTATCCTTTGGGAATAGAAAGAAAGACAAGCTTGTGTGATTATGGAAAGGTGATCCAGGAGGAGCTTAAAGGAAAACTACTTATGGTACAATTGTTCTTTAAATAATCCCCTTAACTCCCTGAGTGCAGTCTGTTTGGTAGAATACTTACCTTCCTCACCGTTCTAGTGGTTTTCCTGTGTGGCTTTACCCAGCAAAGTCTTTGCAATGTTCCGCCCTTTCCACTTCCTACTGCACACTTGCACTGTTGCCCTATTCGTTCCTATTAATGAGCCATTCTCTGCTGGATGGCTGAAGGCCACATGGCTCATCCATAGAAATAAATGGGGCCACGGTGTGCACAGTCGGAAGAGAACTCTGCAGTAGACAATTTTGTTGCAAATGCTGTAGGGCACCAGGCTGAACTCACAGGGATCATAGCTGGAACAGAAACATAGAAGACTAGGAATTATTTTACCATGTGGTCTGTGCCCACCAGGAAGGAGTGAGCTGCGGGAGGAGAGCAGCTGAGGATCAGTGACAGATGGGTGGGGGACAGAGCTTCAGGATGTCACGTGGAGAAACAGCAAATATGTAAAATATTTGCTGATCCTTCCCTTTACAACAAACACGAAGTGATTAGCACTGATCACTCTGGTGTTTGTTCATAACTGAGGAAATAACAAGTGTTTACTATGTCCCAAGTTATGAATGAACTGGAAGTGCTACACATCACTTCCTATTCATTCATGACTGGGGACATAGTAAACACTTTCTCCTTCGTTTGTGATTGAACAAGAAGACTCTGTACTGAGTGCTTCCTGTTCATTGAGTGCTGGGGATGCAGAGAAGGAGATTGCAGATTATTTTTCTGTTTGTTTAGACCCCTGATTTCTCTCCGAAGCCTCTGACAATAATGTAAAAAAAAAAAAGTAAATAGCTAAGAAAAAGCCACACACACATAAACCATTGTGCACCATAATGTGGTATACATTATGCATATGTTGCATAGTTCGAACACAGCTTGATTTTTTTTTTTTTTACTTTTTAGAAATAATTATTCAACTGCGTGTGGCAGTGCATTGCAAAGCATTGTGGTGCGTTGCTGTGCGTTGTAATACATTGTGTTGCGAATAAATGAATGCCTGCATCATTTTAACACAACACACACCTACACCGCGCACAGACAGCACTACAGATCAGACGTTACCACAACACATAAGTGTGAGACCGACCGCCAGATTTTTTGCACAAGTTGCTTATTTACAGTTTTGAGTTTATTCGGTTTTAACGTTTCACCAAAAGATGCAATTAAAAATGTACAAATATTTGGAATGTATTAACTCAATACAGTTTTATACTTTAGATTGAAAAGGTATCTTGTAAATAGTTTTTTTTCTTGCGTGTGTGCGGTTAATGATTTTATTGTATTTTTATCAAAAACTTTGATTTGTTAAACATTTGTGCAGCTATCCTGGGACCTACAAAATTAGCAGCACCATCTTTTTCTTCTAGCTATCTTCTGCTTTCAGAAAGTATATGTTTTGGGGGGTCTTTTACAAACTCTGAAAGCTGCAGTTGACAAAAAAAAAGGTGAAAAATTGCATATATGGTCTGACGAGGTTAAAAGTGGAACTCGGGGCCTGGCAGCGAAAAGGGTTAAAGGTCATCTATGAAGTGCAACCTTGCCCTCTTCATTTAACCTGGAACGTGTGTGGTCAAATGTCCCAGTACTTGGCAAGATTGCTCTAAATGAGTGTCTTACTAAGTGGTGAATGTTAGGTTAAGTAGGATAGCCCCATAGCTACCTTCAGAATCAGGCCAGCAATGGCAGCTTCACTATTTCTATTTTAACAGGTTCCCTTTAGGCAGGGGTGGGCACCTCTGACCCGCCAGCTGTGCTTTAACTAGAAATCCCAACATTCCTCTACCTCTGGGAGTCATGCCTGTAAACTGTCAGTCTTGCAATGCCTCATGGGACTTGTAGTTCCACAACAGCTGGAGGGCCAGAGTTGCTCACCGCTGCTTTTAGGAATGCCCGCCACTGTAGTGAACAGGGCAGAATTGTCAAAACCTCTTCGATGCTTTTAAATAGTAACATTGGGGTAATACCATTTTACACCGTTTTCAATCTAAAAATGTAATTGTATTTTTTTCCTCTGTTTACTTTTCCAGTTATACGGGGAATTTGCTGATCCATTCAAACTATCAGAGTGTAAGCTGGCAATCATTCACTGTGCTGGCCATTCAGACCCAATCCTGGTGCAGAATTTGTGGCAGGAAATCATAGAAAGAGGTATGGAAGCTTTCAGCTGTGGGACAGGTCTAAGTTTCTATCTAAATGTTGTCTGAATACTATGAAGTTACATGTGTATGGAAGATGTTTTATTATATCTGTCATTAGGGAAGAATAGGTGCTAAATTGCTGGCCTCCATTTCAAACTGCTAGTTGTCTGGCTTCATTACTTCTGTATTACAGACCTGAAACAAGCATGCTGTAAATGTGTCAGGTCTCTCTATTCTTGTTCCCAGCCTCAGATCAGAAGGGAGATGCCTTTTCTCCCTTGCAGTGTGGGGGTGTGATACCCCCACACTGCAAGGGTTAAGTGCTTGTCTGTGTCTAGGTGCCAAAATAACAAAGATATATATATATACTAACCCAAAGCTCCGAGCCGATCAGCTGTCGCAGAGCTCTCTGCAGCATTGGAATCTTCCTCAGCATCCTCATGTCTATACACTGTGTATAGATGTTGATGGCTTATTGGACCTTAGACTGCTGCGGAGGAGGAGGAGAGACATTGGAAGGACTGGTCTAAGAAGCCGGCTCAGCTTCAGGTGAGTATAACTTTTTTTAATATATAGAACCTAAACACAAACAAGCACTTAACCATTGCAGTGTGGGGGTAGCCCTACTGCAAGGGTTAATAAAAACCCATTTCCTGGAGTTCTTCTTTAAGCATTATGGCAGTGTTAAGGACCATATCACAGCTTTCTAAACCGGCCCCTTAATCTGCGATTATTTTTTGGATGAGGGTTAAAATCATTGGATCAGCTGGCCTGACATGCGTTTTTAGAAATGGTCAACAATGGCAGCCTGCATATTTACTTTAGCACAGATTTCCTTTAATAAACCCTTTGTCCCCCTTCCCTCCACTGCATCATACTTCATTGATTGCACACCTAGAAAGCAGCATAGTCATGCCTTGTATACAATATGAGAGGTTACATTTTCCTCTGGTCTGTTGCTCATAGTAATTAATCCTTAACTTGAGTGACTGCAAAGAAGGGTCGTCAGGTTGCCGGCGGGGGGCTGCTGTACTTTGCACATTATCACTTCACTTTGTAGACTTTTATGGGATAGGTCTGAAAAGGTTATGGATTTAAGATGTTTAGCACCACACCTAACAAGATGTCTTTTCTCCCCTTCAGAATTAAGTGACAGCATTGCAATGGGAGCCGCTGATCGGATGCAAGCATTAAACCTAAAGTTAACAGCACTTGGCAGGATCTACGTCAGCAATCCCCGATACTTCCCTCTAGGTGAGAGCGGTTATCTGTGATGCATAGATAGTCATACTTCAGATCTTCTGAATGTTAAAGGGAGTGTATACTGTGATTTTAGACATTATGTTCAGGACTGACCATTTAAATAGCATATTAGAAAAAGGAACGGTTTACTAATTTTAGGAGTTTTGTTTAGGAATGATTCATATGCATTATTTCCAACAAGTAAGCCTTGCTCTTTGCTCCTTTTCACTTGTCTACCAGGCTTAAAATTAACTGTTCTATTGAAACAAAAGCTGGAAACCTGAAGATTACATTATACACAGAGCTGTCTGAATCAGTGGCTCGCTCAAGCCGACACACACATGGGCGACCCTTAGTCAGGTGCGCTGCAATTCCCATGCTCTGACAAAGGAATATGCCGACAGGAGGATAGAGCAGAGAGGATAATCACAGGTTGGGGGTGGGAGTAACAAAGATGTTTTTAACTGTAGCAAAGAGAGATGGCCGGCCTCTCTGTTCTGTGGTAATCGCAGGACTGGATGCATAGAAATCCATATCCATTGTTGGGTAAAACAGCACCCCATGCATGTATTTTAATTTAACATGTGGCTAGAGTTCAACTTTAGGTTGTTTTGGGGTTTGTTTGTTTTTTAACCACAAACGCCGGCTGAAATCAGCGTACATTTCCTTTCCAAACCTAGAGTGTTCTGTGACTGAGTAGCCTGCCATGGGAATCACAAGGGAGATGACAGCGAAGATTTCATCCCATGAGAGCTCATTTTGTAGCGTTTCCTATTCATTAGCTGTAGATTTACCAGCTCAGGGAGGATGTGCTGTGCAGGTGATTGAGAGTCCTTCCAAATCCCAAATTTACATTAACTCCTGGAGGTTCTTCCTTCAACCTGCTCATTCCAGACACTAAATGACTGACTTCATGGAAACAATAGTCTAATTTATACATGTGATGGTGATCATTTTTTTTCAAACACATCACAGCAGTGGTGACCTTAACCCTTTCGCTGCCAAGGACGTACGTCGTACGGAGCTACAAAAGTGCTTCCAGCTGGCCAGCTCAGTACGTCGTACGGACCTGGCATTTACAGTTCTACTATAAGCTGATGGTCGCTTTAGCGACCATCAGCTTATAGTAGAACTGTTCAGCAGACTGTCCCCTTTAAATTAATAGCTGTCATCAGCGGCTCACAAGCCGCTGATGACCGCTAATTTTAAAAATACCGGGCGCCCCCCCATAAATATCAATGATATTTAACGATCCCTCTGTGCAGAGCAAACACCGGAGTGATCGTCTGATCACTCCGGGGTTTGTAAATAACTGGGGACACATAGTACTATGTGTCCCCAGTTATGAATGAACAGGCTGCGATTTACATCACTACATCACTCTATCCAATAGGAAAAAATTGCAGAAAATTCAAAAATGGCTTGGCCAGCTGATTTGAAAAATGTTCCGGAGGGCTTGGCAGCGAAAGGGTTAAAGTGTGTTTCCACTTTTGCAGCCACATTGGGATAGCACCGCCTTTTATATGTGTGATGTCTTCCATTTACATAACATAACAAAAAAATAAAAATTGCTGCTTACATTTTTTAATTTTTTTTTTACTTGCTAAAACATCCTACCTAACTTCCCCCATGTGTAATATTATGGAGGGGGTTGTGGGAAGTTGAAAGAACTAAAGCCAAATCTTTTTTTGGCTTCAATTCTCTTTTGGGTCACAGGAGTACATCTACTGATGTAGGCTACTGCCCGCTATATGTGGACAGCGTAGAGCCGCGCTGCATTTGGGAAGCCTGATTGACACATTGCTTTGCCACTCTAGAGCCAGAGCCACCTATGCCCGCCCCTTTCCCTGTCCCCTTCGGGAAGCTGTGACTGAAGGCCACCGCTCTTTGCATGGAGAAGGCCTTGAGCTGAGCGATCAGCAGTTTGTGATCACTCAGCTCTCCATCTATAGATTTTGGTTTCGCTGGTGCACACACGGTGTTCTTTGGGGGGAGTCATTCCTCTTCACTGTCATCTCTTCCGTCCTAGCCTGGAGCATCAGGTTTATTGTCTGTGGCCTTCCCTTGGTCGTTTGCAGATTCCCCATTCTTGCAGGGTCTTCACCACATCTGGTTTGGATTTGTGCATTGGCCCTTCAGGTAGTCCTGAGTTACTGACCGTCCCTAGTCCATTCTTGCACCTGTCCGTGGCTGCTGTCCCCTTAGTTGGACTCCTTTTGGACATTCTGACTGTTTCCAAATTCCTGTGTCCCTCAATGGACTTGAAAGAAAAAGATTTTACAGTAAATCTTTTTTCTAGGAGTTTGAGGAAAACAAGTCCAACCCCTCTGCTTTTGGTGGCCCTGTGTGTTGAGGAATGCTGGGCAGAGGAAGGGTTGTAGGGGGCAGGTTTCACATAATTGCCTATGTCCCAGTCTCCTGGCAATGGCAGTATAATAAGCCCCCCCCATCCTTCTTCCACATCCATTTGCTGTATTAGGTGTATTTTTACTGAAAATATAGATTTGATAAGCCATAGTGCTAATGTGTGACATAATAAAATTGCAACTGCCACCATTTTATTTTTAAGGTGCCTGCTTAAAAAAAAGAATGTTTTGGGATTTTTTTTTACATATTTTTCAGGCCTAAATGTACATTTTAACATGTGTGTACAAAAAAAGTACACTCAAGCTGGACACTGCACTCGAGAAAACAAAATGTTTTTCTTTATGTTTTTGTGCTGATTTTAAAATTTATTTGCATTTGTTTTCCTTTTGAAGAATTTTTGGTTCAGTATCTGGAACAACAAGTGTGCACATTGAACTGGGATGTGGGCTATGTAACTAAAACAATGCAAGAAATCGATGTGTCCATTCCCAGGTTGCTAGAAGTTTATGACCACCTGTTTAAAGCAAGGGTAAGTGTTTTTATTTATGGAAAGGGACATTATTATACAGAATTTTGAATGTGTTAAAGATGTTCTTTGGCTAATAATGGAAGCCCCCATCTCATCCAACCACTCACCATAAAAAATGCTTTCCTAAGCCCCCTTAGCTTGCATGAGTCAACTGTCACTTGACCCTCAGCAGCATTTTCCAGGAGTGAAGACCGGTGATTCACCACTGCACTCCAGGCCTGCTGCTAACCGTTTTTGTGGCCACACCTCATAACTTTACCATCCAGCCAATGAGGTCTTATCTCTTTAAAGTGATATTAAAGTAAAAATGTTTTTGAGCTATTTCCTTTGTTGATTTAAATCGCTTACAATGGATTCAACTCCTTGATGTTTAAAAATGTTAGCTTCCTGTACAATTAGCACTGGCCCTTATATCCTGTTTTAGGGTGGGTCCTTTTCCTTTCAGGATCCTATGGAGCCACCCTTGTGAGTGCTAGCAAGCTGTGTGTGTGTCCACAAACACCCAGACACAGCAAGGCAAGTCACTCCCCACTCCTCCTTCTCCCTCTTCCAGTCGCCAAGCTAGTAGATAAATGGCTGCTGGAAACTGCTATACCTTGTCATCTTGCACTTAACAGGATGTTCAGGGAAGCCAAGCTGAGAGAGTTGGAGCCAGCTGTTTGAAAACATGATGATAAAGTTCTTGACCAAACATTTAAAGAAATACTTTGCTAGGCAATTTATACACTATTTGATCTGGATTCATTATCGGGGGGGAAGAAAGAGAGAGTTTAATATTACTTTAAGACCTGTGATGACACCGCCAATGGACAGTCAGCGGGAAGTGTCCATGTCATCAGGCAGCAACGTGGACACCCAAAGACAGGCCCTCCCACTCTGCAGTCCAGAAGAGAGAAGTCTCAGGATTTAACTTGTCACATAACTACAAAATTAAGGTGAGTATTTGACCTATTTTGTTTTTTTTTAAGTGCTGAAGCGATTAGCTGGAAGTGGGTAAGGTTTATCTACAAAACTAGGGATGCACCGATAACATTTTTTCCAGACCGAGTAAGAGTACCGATATTTTTCCTCTAGTACTCGCTGATACCAATTCTTCTTCTTTTTTTTTTTTTTACATACTCTGTGCTGCTCCTGAGTGCCAGCAGGGGGGTCTCAGGAGGGCTGTACGGGCTCTATGATGGGCTGTGTGGGGTCTCACTAGGGGTCCCGGTCGGTCTCGCGGGCGGCATGGATCCACAGGAAGGAGACGCTTTGTGGCTGGCACTCTAAACAGGCACCGCAATTCACAGGAAGGCTGCCGAGACCTTGCTGGGGACATCGGTTGTCTTCCTGTGAACGGTGGTGCCTGTTTACAGCGCCAGTTTCAAAATATAAAGCACCAGTATCGGCGCTTGGTATCGGGGCATTTTCACGAGTACTCATAAAAATGCCCAGTTTCGGGAACTATATTGGTGCATCCCTAAATAAAACCAAATTCGGGAGGGTCAAACTGAGCAAATGTTAAAAAAGCATGAATGTAGTTTTCACTGCAGGTCACTCTGCCAATCCATAATTTTGTTTTGTTTTATGTGATAGGTGACTTATTTTGTTTGCATACGATCAGATGTGATTTACTTGAGCTTTTTTGGGTGAAAAAAAATTCATTTGAATACATCCCCCCAAAAAAAGGCCTACAACACTCCCCGATCACGGCCTTTTCACATCAGAGCGATGTGTTTTAGCATGAATAGCTATTAGTAATCAATTTCAGCGGAACTTCTGTAATTTTGAAGACTTTTCACAGCTTATACAAGCCACTTCTTGATATCTGACATGTTTTACCATGTGTTAACGCATGCTTGTTTAGATGCATTATTATGAAGGAACCCCTTTAGTTCAATTGCCCGAAAATAGTGGAATTTATAAGCTTGCAAAAGGTCAGGGGAGCAAAATATTGCCTTGCATTGCATCCTGTGCTGCTGCAATCTCTGTATGTGTGGTATTTTGACAATCCTCCATGCTCTGTTTAGGACCCATTCTGGAATAGAATGAAGAAGCCCTTACACCTCTTAGACTGTATTCACATCCTGCTGTCTGGATATGTACAGGACCCCAGCAAAGTGCCAAGCTATGAAAGGTGAGGACAATATCTTCTTGGACAATTCAGTGGGCGTAGATTTTGGCTACAGTGGAGCCATATTAGTATGTGTTAATGATAGTCAGTGGTCAAAGAGGTCCTAACGCTTTGGAATGGATATAATAGTGCACAAGGGTGGAGAAGTGGACTAAACACA
>NW_017306922.1:90756-100324 GCF_000935625.1 Nanorana parkeri | reverse complement strand
CAGGATGCATTTATGTCCTGTGCTTTTTTCTTTTTGTGTGTCAGATTACTTTACTCTTTCTTGGCTAATGGTCATTGATACCTAGATGACCATGCCAAATTTAGCAGAGACTGCAAGTGTCAGTTAACTCTAATGTGCATACCTAAATCACTCATATGTATTTTAAAAGGTTATTTAAGTTTTTTATTTGTTACACTGTGTTAATCAATTCCCTGCACTTTATTAACCCCTTCATGACTGAGCTTGTTTTTAGTTTCTGTTTGTAAATGACTTACACACTTTTGAAATTTTTGCTGTGCACCCACACATATTATATATTGTTTTTTAGAGGACAGATAGGGCTACATATTTATATCACATATGTGTGTCTAACGCCTCACTTAGGACAAATAAAATATGGAAAAAACGTTTAAAAAAACACTTTTTTTCTCAGTTTTGATTTGTAGTATTTTTTACAAAACCAGCACAGCTAAAAAAAAAATGCAATAAATACATTCATTTATTTGTCCTTTTTTCTTTTTTCTTTTTTTTTCTTTACACTTTTCACTATTTTTATTTTTTTTATACTATTCACTATTTTTTTTAAACGTTTAAAATTTGTATTTATTTCATTATATCAAGCAGTCATTGTGAATTAATCTCACTATTACTGCTTGATAAATTAATACATTTTTGGTTATTATTAGGCTGTTTCAAACTTCAGAACAGCCAATAATAAGTTAGTGACACTGATCATGCAGCAGTTCAGGATTCAGCTGTCACTAAAGGTTTTCTGAACGTTCCAGCAACGATTAGAAAACTGAAAGATTCTTCTTTCAGGAATAGATACATTTATGTATCCCTGAAAGTGAAAGGAGAAAAAAAAGCCAGTATAAGATCCGAGAGAGAGATATCTCTAGATCTATACGAGCTGTCAGAATGCCGGCATGTTTGCCCGCTCTGCTTTGACTCTCAGACACCCAATATTAAGGTATCAGGTGTCTGAAAAAGGTTAACCCTTTCATTAATGAATGCCCCTATACTGAGGCATCCATTAATGAATGGTAACTGATTCTCAGCGGTTACCAGCCCTCTAATGCTGCAAATAACTCATCACGTACAGTGTACGTGAGGAGTCATTTGGTACAGTGTACGTCTCCCGTCACGAAGGGGTTAATACTTTACAGCAATGATCATATACAATTAATCAAGAGATGAATACTGACATCTTCAGGCTCTATATGCAACCTAAATGCTTGCTTTGTCAATAAAGCCTCCAGCCAGCATGCAATCACTACATCATAGCTAAATCGCATGATCAGAAACTACTCTTATTGGTTCCTAATCCTCAGTAAGGATCAGAGCAGATGACAGTCACACCTGGGATTAAGCCATCAGCTGCACAAACTGTGGGTCTTAAAGGGAGCACATCATGCTCGGTATACTTGAATAAATGTCCTCCATGAGAGACCCATCAGTTGACACTTTGCACAGCTGATGGCTCTCAATCCTGGCTGTCACAGGCAGTTCCAGTCGCCATAACAACCAGTCATATTTAATTAATATACAGATTGTGGATGGGAAGAGGTTAAACTGAAGTCCTTTTTATTAAAGCATCTATTTGTTCAATAACATCATGTATTTTATCTTATTTAGACGAAGATTCACCACAGTTTGCCTGGATGCCATCGCTTGCTATCTAGTTGAGCTCCAGTCCATGGATCCGACCCCTGCAGTACAGACACGCATTGGAAACTTCAAATCATTACAAGCAAAACTGGAAAGATTAGGTTCTTGAGTGAGGTTTTAACTAGTTCTCTCCCAGCCATCAACCATGAACTGATTAGGAGTCAGTGGGAAGCCAATGAGCACTTGGAAAGGATGAAACGGCAGCTGTCTACAGACTTTGGCTTCTTCTTTGGACAGAATTGTTTGTGCCTCTAATTTCTGTCAGATCCCAATCTGCATGCTAACCCCAGCTGGTGTAGCACAGAGCAGAGTGGGGTTTGTATGCCCTTGGAATAAATGCTGTTTAATTTTGCAAATATGAAGCGGAGATGAGGGAAAACATCTGCACATTTGGCCATGGTGCCATTTACAAACAGTTGTACATCAGCAGGAGCACTGCCAACATACACCAGTAACTGTGTTCATGCAAACCAAAGCACCAGTTGTACCCCAGACACTGGCTAACAGATACACTGTCATTTTTCACAATTGTGCATAGATAAAATCTTCATAAAGTGTCTTGGATCAAAGCACGTCTCTGTTCATTTGGAATCTTGTTGATCATTTTGACAATTCTATAAATAATTTTACTAAACTTTGTGATATTTTGCTGAATTCCCTTGTGTGATGCTTGGAAAATATACCTGCCCCATATACAGTAATGTCACCAGTTATTTTCCCCTTTTTGTCTGATTTATTTTTCTGCTGTTACTTTTCTTTCCTCTTCTGTCCATTCTATATCTCCTTTTTTTTATTGTATTGCTTCTGTATTTTTCTGAGTACAAGTGCAATTGCTTATTGGCACCATTAAATGCTCTCTGACCTTTTTAATTTAGGCGGAACTCCAGGCAGATATACAAGACACAAATGAATGGGGCACATTATCACATAATTAAATGCATTATTATTAGGGCTGCAATAACTAATCGACTAAGTCGATTATAATCGATGATGGAAAATGTTTACAACGTTTTCCATCATCAATTAGTTGACTTTCGATTAGTTGGCCTGTTTGGCGCTCCACACATGCCGCTTCTTCTCCCCGCCTCACTCAACTCTCAGGCCTGAACTTAATCGGCTAACTAATCGATTTTGAAAATAATTGTTAGCTGCAGCCATACTTATTATGAATGCAAGCAGTTTAAGTACTTACATGAGGTTTACATGAGGTATGAGCCTCATGTTATCCTTTGTACAGCAGAGCTCAGACTGGGAGATCGCCAAACAGCACAAGGCGCCAGCCATATTTGCTGCAATGCTAATGTGCTAACAAGGAACCTAATGAATGGAGGAGAGAGTTCATCAGTCTACTGCTTCTCGTTTATCTGCCCAGTCACAGGCTGAGGAAGGACACTACCTGTAAGGTTACCTAACTTGCTACGCATGGCTGTGCTGTGTGGCACAGCTTTGTAAATCTCAGAACTGGAAGGATACAAATGCAAATCCATTGGGAGGTAAAACAGCTGCCATATATGTTTTCTGTCTGTGTATTTAGCAGTTTGCCTCGAGGTCAGCTTTAAATTACTATAGAATGTGAGTATTGCTAAAAACATGTTCGAACAGTCATGCCTATTGCTCAAGTTTAAAATATTTATAGTGTAAGTTGGGTGCTGGGTCTTTTCTGAGTTCTAGTTACCCAACTAGTATGTCACGATCTGGGATCAGGCTCAGAGTCCAGTAGCTGAAACAGGCAGATTTGAGGTATAACAGGTTGGGTTCGGTACACAAGCAGACGATGGTAGTATAGGAGCAGGCAGAAGCGTAGTCAGAGAATAAGCCGAGGTCAGTAGCCAAAGGTATCCGGTACGAAGCAGAAGACAAAGAGTAGTCGGTGAATCAGCAGCCAAAGGTCGGTACACGGGTAGCAGTATGAGAGGATTGTAGCACAGAGGGAGCAGGAAGCAAGATATTGGCCGGAGCACAATAATCTGGCAAACAGGAAGTGCAGAGGCATGGCTAAAATAGGAAGTTCAGCAGACACTAAGGTTTACCTGAGGATTACACATGAGAGCAGGCAAGGAGCTATCCAAGGTTTCAGAGTGGTTTAGCAGGTAGAGCCACCACTAGACACAGCAGAGGCTCTGGGTTCAGATCCGGATCCTGACATAGTAATTGTATCATTTATGCATTGAGGGACACAGCTTTCCATTAAATTAGCATGGGTCTTACTGCCACCTACCGTAGAATTGGCCAGCCTTCTAAGGTCTATAAAATGTAATCTGTGTAAGGGGGCATTCCTCCTCCCCTTTTTTTTTTTTTAACGTGTGTTTTTCCCTGTGGCTTATATGTATCCCAGAATCCTGCTGCACTCCTTACCAGGTATCCCTGTCAGCGTGGGTGCTCGAAGCGACGGCAGATGGCGACGCCAGTGGCGTCACGCGGGGGTGCGGCCCGCACCCGGGTGCCACTATTGGAGGGGTGACACCAAAATGACTCACAGTCATTTTGGTGTCATCCCCCCTCTGAAAAGTCGGGCGCTCAGTCATGGACCGAACGCCCAACAGTATCAGGAGAGTGGAGGGGACCTGGCGGCATACCTTATCCCGCCGGGTGGCTGTCCCCTCCTCTCTCTGCCGGCGTCCATCACCAAGATGGCCGCCGGCAGGTATCAGAATACTGCCGCGCGTGCGCGATGACGTCGCGGCGTGGTGACTGCTTGGTTACCGCCCTGGGTGTCACCCAGCCTCGGGACGCCCCTGGGCGACGCCAATGCTGAAACTTGTTAAAGATGTCACCAGCACATCGTATTGAAGTGAAGAACACGTCTGTTTATTGACGCTTCATGTCAAAACAAATAGGATAGCTGTTACTAGTTCATGGCTTCCCCATTTGGCCAAGAGGTGTTTACCAGGTGCTCTCACCAGTGTTGGCCATGTTTGTTTGGGTCAGGGGCATTCATGGCATTGGATATCTCTAGACAACCTTCCTACTTTCTTTCTTGTCCATTGAGGGACACAGGAAGTCTTAAACCTTTGGACCTCTTAAGTCTTAGACCTGAATAGATGTTGAGAACCACGTTTACACACATTTCCTTTATGCCTGTGCGCACATTTCATTCTACCTTCCTAATATCCCCTTTTTGTAGTTACACATATAGAAGTACTGTGCTCTAAAACTAGTACACTGGGTTGTTTTTTTCCACTACTCCCTCACAGCTCCACACCTGCTCCCTAATGTTCTGCCCACATACCCACCTATCTACTTTGCCAGCCTCTTCTACAGCCTGCAGCCCAGCTTCACGTGGGCAAGATGTGTGGGAGACGACCTGGATTGAGATGAACAGGAAGCACATTAAACAAGCAGAAGAGGCAGGAATATGCGGTGTTTCTAAAAATACGAATATTTTGAAGCATGATAAAGCATTTTTATTCATTTCACAATGCTTGTTCTGAATACCCAATGTGATGCTCGTGCCTTTACTTTAACACTATGGGACTGTGTTCTGATGTCGTGAACCTAGCAGAGTGGTGCTCATGCTCTACTTTTTTCCCTGCCATGCAATATCAAGGAAGCATCTTGCTGCAGCTTCTGTTTTAAAGAGCTATGTAGAATATCGATCCATTTCCAGCTGCCAGCCTACAGTGACTGGTCACCCCTAACCATCCGACCCCTGGTTACTAACCCTCATCTGGTACCCCAAACTCACTTTCTACTCATGGGTTGTGGACTGCTTGCAGTGTGCCTACTTATGGTGATGAGGATGGCATGACTCCAGGCTGCAGAGACTCTTCTGTCTCTAGAGACCTCATCGGCCCCATCAGATGTGGCCCGGTCCTCTGTCCTCTCAGTTGAGGTTTTTTCTACGGTCATGCAACTTGACTTAAATTGGCGAGCTATTTGCCTACTCCAATTTTTTTTTTTCTTCAGGGGCCGCAAGCACACTCCTTAGCAGATTCTGTATGTGATCTACTCACTGCCTTAGCAGCTTCTGAGCCACCAGCTACAGATACTATTATGAGTCAATCAAATCCGTGCTGGATAGGCTTACCCCGGAGAAGTCGCAATTTTGTACTATTACTCCCAGGTTAAAGGAATCTTTCAGCTCTAATTGATGTGATGTGCACCTCCCTGAAGCTAGAAGATCAGCCTGCTTCTATCTGGGCTTTTTCCAGCTTTGGGTTATATGCGGCACCAAAGTTTGCAAATACTTTTCCTTTTGCACCTGCTTTTCTAGATGTTTCTGTATTAGTTGGAAGCTTCCTGGTAGGTTGTACTATTTTTTTTGCTAGCCTTGTATCCATTTGGTGCACATTTTATGTTTAAACTGGCGGTCTTATCATGCAAAGACCCTTTTTGGTCTTGCAAAGGGACAAGTTGATATAGCGGCCCAGGACTTCCTTTTTGTCCAAACCTCATCCTTTCACTTTAACCAGGACAGTCTCCTGTCCCATTGTCCAGCCTCCAGTTCCTCAAAATGAAATTTTCCTCCATTGTCTGGATGTGGTTCAGATTGTGCAATTCTATGGCTCAGACACTGGTTTCAAAAAGACTGATTGATTCCTTTTTTTTGTCATTCAGGATGGATCCCAGAGGGGTTCCCCAGCTTCTTCCACTATCTCTAGCTTGCAAAGACATACCACTGATCAGACTTCTGAGCGCCCTTTTTAGCTTTTCAACACCAGGCTTCTGTTTTTCAGATTTGCAAGGCTACCACGTAGTCTTCTGCTGACACATTCTCTTAAATTCTACCAGACACATCCAATACCGCATTATACATTTCCTGCAAAAGCAGGGACAGAATTTATTTAAAATGTTTATTACAAAAATCCCAGTATATCCATCTGGGCCCAGACTTTTTCCCCAAGGATAAAACAGATTGTATCCTTAACTTCCTCAATCAAAAATGAGGTAGTCAGTATTTTGCACACACTTGCCTCTAAGCTCCGTGGCACTGTCTGAGTAATGTACTCTTCAAGCGAACTCTGCCCTCTTTTATTATCAGGAGCTGTTATATTATTATTTAGGTTATACAGATTAGAGTAGTATTCCTGAAAAACTGATGCAATTTGTTTCTCCACCGAAATTGTATGTACTACCTTCGCTGCTGACACAATCTTGGTGCCCCTCGATGATTGATGTACGATACTGCCGTCGTATTGTCTGAGTCCAAATCAATCAGACAGATGCAGTAGCTGTACCTGGATCCGGACAAGTGGTCTCTTCATCCGGAGGTGTTTCTACAACTTTCTCAGTGTGTGGGACAACGGATGCGGATTTTCTGTCTTCTTGCTACAACAAGAATGTAGAAAAAATGTAATCCAGAATGAGGGATCCAATGGCAGAGGCCTTATTGGCTCCATGGGACCAGTATAGTCTGACATGCCTTTTCTCCGTTGACGTTGTTACCTTGTCTACTTGGCAGGATTGAACACAAAGGAATTCCAGTCATTCTCATTGCTCCAGATTGGCCTCGGGTGTGGTATGTCCATGTTGTTCATCTGTTAGCTGACTATCCCTGGCTTCTTCCAAATCCACCAGATCTGTTATCCTAGCCAAGCTTCCACCCTGCTTCTTGGTTGCTGGCTTTAACAGGCTGTTGAAACCCAGGGGTTGAAAGACAGAGGGATTTCAGATTCTGTTATTTTAACTATGCTTAAGATTTATTGATCTTGGTGTTCTGTTCACTAATGCTAGTTGTACTCAATTTCTTTTCCTGAATCTTTTCTGGCAGAAACTGTGTTGAATAATGCCCTGGTAGACTATATCTAGGGTTGGCCAGAGTTGGCTTTTGACACATTTATTAACCATCCAAATTTGCTCAGCGTCTCGATTAGTATCCGGTGACGCTTCGATAAAAGATCTCTATCTCTGAATAGCAAAAGGATGCAGTCCAAGTAGCGAGTCTGCAAGTCAGCTGTGTCACTGTTCAGGTATTGTGAAAGTAGCAGGCCCGCTGTTGTCATAAGACAAAGAACACAGCGGTCTAAAAAGCATGGATGGAAGAAGAATGTTGTATTTTTTTCTTTAAGCCCACAGGCTGAACAAAAAAAATATAACCGTATCTTACCAGCTTAAGAGTGAAGACTTCATTCAGGAACCTAAACGGACCTAGCCGACTGGCCACTGTAAGAGGTCATACATCAGTCCTGAATGTCTTGAGGACAGAAACAGAATGGTAGGCCTAGGCTGTCATCAAATTTTTATAGAATTAATAACGTTCCTGTGGGTTGGATGTGGGGGAAGGACCAACCATTGAAAGCATCAGGAAAGTTAAATGTGAATGACCTTACAAATAAAAGAAATATATTTGGTTTGATCTCTCATGCTTTCCTAAAAAATAATCTTACAAATTCTACTGGGGGTATGTCAAATCATGAGCACAACTGTGCTTCTATCCTTTGTGCTGGAAGATAGTTACTATGGACGCCTTTCTTCGAATATCTACTCACAGCAAGCTTGTTTTTCTTCCTCAGGACAAATGCCTGACTCTTCGTTCCCAGGTTTGGACTCTATGGTCCAGGAGCCAGCCTACCATCCAGTTCTGCATGAGGATTCTGGGTTTAATTGTAGCCTTCTTCAACGCAGTGCCATGTCCCATTTCAGCCCAGACTGCTGCAGCTCAGCATTCTGACAGTGTGGAATAAGAGGGTAAGTCTCTGGACGCCCGAGGAGCAAGACCAAGCTTTTTCTGATGTGATGGACAATGCATCCGGTGATAAAATCAGGAAAAACGTTCCTCCCATTGGCTTTGTAAGGTCCTCACAACACACGCCAGCCTCTATAACTGGGTGGGAGTCCTGGATTCCGTCTTGGTAAAGCAGGTGTAGGCTCTAGAGGAAACTCATCTTCCAACCACTTTTCTAGAGCTTAGAGCAGTTAGGTTATCCCTTCAACCTATCGTCTGCGAGGCCAACCGGCCAGGGTCCGCCGTACACATCCCAGATGTGGAAAATCTGCAGTTCGACGTCCTTAGCCATCAACAGCTAGACTGGAGAATGGTCTCTTCACCCTGAGGTTTTCCCTGACCCTTGTTGCAGGTAGGGGGCATTGGATGTGGGCCTCCTGGTTCAACAACAAAGTGGCGAGATTTGTCCCGTGATGCAGTACTCCATGCAAATATCCTATCCTTTCTCCAGTATGGTTTGAATCCGCATTTGATTTTGAGTACCATCAAGGGTCAAATGGCATTGGAGGCTCTCTTTCAAAGGCCGTTTGCCTCTTACTCCTTAATGAAGGTCTTTGTGCAGGGGGTTGCTCATATAATACCTTCTGTGTAAGACTCTGTGGGATCTTAACCTGGTTCTGTCAGCCCTCCGGAAACCCCTCTTTGAAGTTTTTTTCACCTGATCCTATGCTCCAGGAATGACCCAGCCAGTTCCTGGACCTCCCTGCATACTAAACTTCAGGTACACAAAAAGGCCTGGTTCAGAACATACCTCAGCCTGTGACTACTTGCTTCCTGCAATCATGTGCAATAAGTGCTGCTGTGCAGGAGATTACAAGATTTTCATTTTGAAGTAATATTCAGGTTCCTATGGTTGTTCTTTGTTAAATTATTTTTAATTAACATATAATTGTATCAAATTGTGTTTTTACATTTGAAATGGAATGAAGTTAGCACTTAAGGAGCAGCAGAGTATGCAAAGGAGTTGTATCAATTATCAGCGTTTATTGATGAAACACAGTGCTTTAGCTATATTAATAAAATGTAAACAGCTGACAAATCAATCATTCATATAACTATTGAAACACATTTAGGGGAATGTATCAAAATCAAAATAGACAAAATCTGGAGCAGTTGCCCATAGCAACCTATCAGCTTCTGTTTTTAATTTTCAATGCTTAACCGAGCAAACTGAAGAGAGGAACTGATTGGTTACTATGGACAACTGCCCCAGATTTTGTCTGCTTCACTTTTGAA
>NW_017306922.1:66823-90710 GCF_000935625.1 Nanorana parkeri | reverse complement strand
ATTGCTAAATTATATCTAAAGCCAAAACCAAAAAAAAATATCCTTTACAGCACCCTTTCTCAACCAGGTTTCCCTGGAGCCCTAGGGTCCCTCTGCTATGGGTTCCTTAAGCAATTCCTGCCTCTCAGATAGGTTACCACTGACACCAATTATCTATTCAACTGTCTATAAGAGGGGATCCTTCCTACTGACCAATGTAAGGGGCAATCTTGCCTTTGACCATCAATGTAAAGGACATTTTTCCCACTAACCACCTGTAATATGGCCCTCTTCCACTGACCACCGATGTAAGGGGTAGTCTTGCCACTGACCAATGTAAGGGGCAGTCTTCCCACTAACCACCAGTGTAATAGGGCCCTCTTCCACTGACCACCAATGTAAGGGAGCAGTAAAATGTTTACAGTTCGCATTTATGTGGCTTTTATTACTATTAGTTAAATGTAATTAATATATTACTGAAAATGATTTTGTTGTATAGGGCAGCCAAATATGTATAATAAAAATATATCATAAGTATTCCAAATGCCAAACTCTCTATTTATTCTTCTTTATTCTTTTTTTATTATTATATGCACAAATTACTATTCACAACAATGTCCCCTATATATTAGGGTATTTGGAGAATACCAGATCCAAAAAGGAATCAGACTGACCATGTTCGAATACATTCACTTAATAGTAAACAATGCTATCTCTCAAAAGTGACCATGGCTAACCAATAGGCATTAATCTGTTAAGTAAAATTCAATGTACAGTTACGATAAACATAGAAACAGTCATTTGTTAAAAAAAAAAAAAGCCCACATCTCTAATTCACTTAATGATCTACCTAACATAATTCTGAACTGTGACAGAGAATAACATTTACTTGTGGGGATGTAAAAATGGATGTACATTACAACATAGAAAACAAATCTCACAACCAAAGCTGAGCTAAGATTAGAAAAATATGACAAAAATGATGGCAAAGAAGACCCAGAGCACTCAAAAAAAGAGCAAGTGCATTGGCTCTAGGGTTGCCACCTGTCCAGGATTCACCCGGACAGTTCGGGTTTTGAATGCTGTGTCCGGGTTTCATGGCAGCAGAAACCTGAACACAAGATGTCAGACAGACAGGGGCAACCAAAATTAGGTAAGGGGCTACTGGCCCCTTACTAAAAACTGTAATGTTTACATATGAATAGATGGCGCTATTTACATATGAATAAGCCAGAACTCGTTCTCCCAAAAAAATGTCAGCGCGTCACTAGAGTGTTTGGGTTTCGCTTGAAGAAAAGGTGGCAACCCTAATTGGCTCTGGATGGTGGAATCTAGCATAGTGTGAGAGCAGTGGTCAATTCAAGCCATCACAGGTTCTAATCAATAACCAAGACATAGGTACACATTCCATACAATATTTGTGTCTGACCAGCAGCTGAATCAATTACAATTCTTTATCTACATATTACTCCCACAATTATAGAATGCAAGATGAGACCATCTTTCTAAAACTCAACTTTGAATTCCTCACTTTAGCTCCTTCTTGTAAAGGCTGTCATTTAATTTAATATGATGCCTCTGTGCTCCCTTGCAGATACGGCCCCCGGAAACTATTGAGATTACACTACTACAATCCATCACAGTGAGAGTAGCCACATCAAAGCAAAATTAACAGCTTTGTGTCTCTGCTTCCTAGCAGCTATCCATGATTTTTTGCATGTAGGATAAAGCAGGTGCCTGAATAATAAAGTCAGTAGCATGCACTACCTACTGACTACCCTGCCGAAGTAAAAAGCTCTCGTTTAGCATTTGGAAAATAGCATGCAAACAAGAAATTCACACCGTTTTAAAAAGGGAGTTGATGAATCCATAGCACTTTGTCTGAAACTGGGAAATACAGACCCCTAGTCATCCAGTGATTATGCCTTATGGTTCCTTGGCAACTTCCTACATTCTGCTGTGGGATGTGCTCCAGCTACATTCTGCTGTGGGATGTGCTCCAGCTACATTCTGCTGTGGGATGTGCTCCAGCTACATTCTGCTGTGGGATGTGCTCCAGCTGGTGGCAATGGGCAGTTGGTACTTTTGCTGTTCTGACTTTTTCCTGTCTACACCTATCCCATCAATGCCGGCATGCTGCGCTATCACACATATGCATGACATCCTCAATAATGCTGGAAAGTAACAGACTTGTGTCACACTGCTTCACTGACTTTAACTAAATCACCTCTCCTATTATGAAACATATTGCTAGCTATTACTAGAGAGGAGCCCAAGAGTAGACACAAAAGTTAGCCATACATGCATAGACTTCTCTTGTTCAACCCACAGACTGAACAAGAATAATCATTCTAATATATTCCTCTATCTAAACTAAACAGGGTTGATGGAGGATCTCTCCAACAGCCAGCCATTCTATTTAAACAGCCAGCACCAGCAGCTGTTTGAATACCTAAACAGTGACTGTATCTGAATGGAGGCAGTCACTGTACGACAATTTTCCACTTGTCTCCTTCCATTTTTCAGTCAAAGTTTGTTAAGCGGGATGGTGCTGATTAGGCCATCCACTGCTTGCTATGTCTAGCTTTCACCCAAAATTCACAAATGTTTCAAAAGAAAATGCATGATTCTTGGGTGAATGTTATATGAAAACATTTATCAATAGACCCTAAGTTTCCACAGCCTTGGGTTCCACATACCATTTTCTCAGTGTCTTGTTCTAATCTGAACACAAAAAGGAGAGGGTGGAGATGTTTGGAATGAGTGGAAAGGGTAGAAATCGGGTTTGACTAGTGTGTGCTTATGCAAATAGGATAAGGCAGTCCAAACTTTGTTAAAAAAAAAAAAGCAAATATAGAAAATAAAGAAGTACACACAGCTAAGAGGCAGTATAGTGTGTAGAGTATTTAAAATCTAATACAAAGAATAGTGAGGCCTAAAAGTAGCAACTAGGTATCTAGTCAGCAAGAAATGTTAGAAAACAAAAGCGAGAAGCACATCTTAAATGATAGCATTTTAAAGGGTAAGATATTATGGGCATAGTTGCTTCATTGCATCTGTGGTTTGGTTTCCAGTGGTCCATGAATCATAGAACTTTGATAACTACTAATCTACAAGTAGAGGCAAA
Organism: Nanorana parkeri; assembly: GCF_000935625.1. Lineage (NCBI taxonomy): Eukaryota > Metazoa > Chordata > Amphibia > Anura > Dicroglossidae > Nanorana > Nanorana parkeri. The sequence continues at coordinate 87,604 of NW_017306922.1, read as the reverse complement.
CTAGAAAACCCTTTTTAACACTTAAATATTCTGTACAGCACTAGCTTGAACAATGTCTTTTAGCCACAAGGACACTTCTTCATGCTATAAATAAATACATATGGAATGATTGTAGTGTAAGATGCTGATATTAGGCTAGCAGTGTCAATTACATGCTCTGTGTTACTGGAGTTTTCTTTGATTCGTAGAGTCATGTAAGTCACCCAGAATAATGAAAACACACTAACGACTGCCATGATACTCAGTGCTGCTCTGATCTGTGTTGTTATGGAGAGGTTTGCAGGTAAAGCTTTCAGCAGAAAGAAGTGTTTATTGTTTCTCTTGTGCGAACACTCTGTTTCTTCAGAAGGTTGGTTTTTGGCATCTAGGGCACTGTAGTCTTGAGAACAGGTGAGTGCCGCAGTGAATGACTCAAATGGGCCACGCAACATGTCCTGATCTCTGTTACCAGCTACAAAAATAGTGTCCTTGTCAGGGATGAGAACTAAATGGCTATCCTTTAAGTTACAAAGTATTGTCTTTTGAGATTTTTGCATATGGTTGACCATGAAAGGATCATAAATGATGCTTGGAGAACGTTGTTTGTGCTCTTCTGCTTCTGTCTTTTTTTTTAATGACTGTAAGAATTGCTGGATAGGAATCCCTTTGTCCACATTGTTAATAATAATTGTTACTGCATCTCCAGACTTGATATGTACTTTTTCTGTGCCTACAGAATCAAGTTCTGTACCTGTCAAAGGGATGGAAGACAGTGGTGGTTCATAAAGCATGTCTTTTACTACCCCACAGGTGCTGAGTACATCTCCACTGTTGCCCTCAGAACCTTGGCAAAGGGTCCCTGGTTGATCTTTACAACTGGATACTGGGGAATGAAAAGATGAAGTCGATTTATTTGTAGTACACTTCAAAGCTGTAATGCGTTTCCTGTTGCGTATCAAAAACAAGACGATCTTAACGTTCATAAAGAACATTCCAATGAGTGGTAGACCATTGGCTAATATGAGGTATGTGATGATATACACATTTTTTTGGAAGTTAGAAGGAAAGTCATCATGACAACCAAAAATCCTTTTAGCAGGTGGCTTGTTTTGATCTTCGCCATCATCCTTCAGCTGAAACACGCTACAGACATACAACATTGGGATGCTAAAAATAATAGATACAAACCAACTAAGACTTATAGAAATCCTCAACAAGCGTACTTCAGTTTTCCGAAATATACTGCAGTTTTTGGGGGTGGACCCAACCACCTTGTAAAACCAAAACACACTCATGGCAAAGGTGGTAAGAATGCTGCTCGTGATGGAAAGGCTTCCAGTAAACCAAAAAATCTTGCAGTATGACTCACCCAAGAACCAAGTGCCATACATTTCCACCAAGATTCCGGGGATGTCCACCATGAAGTTAGTAATTAGGTTTGAAAGTGTCAGGTTGATCAGAAGTATTTTGTAGGGTTCAATCTTGCAGCTTATGGAGGGCATGGAAAAAAATAAAAGTGCCATGTTCCCCAAAACTCCAAGCAGGCAGAGCAATATCCTGACACAGACTGCTATAAGCTTAGGCACCTGGGTCTCCATCATTCTATAGCTGGCTGTGCAGAGACTTTGATGAAAGACTATATATCTGGATATCCCACTGACACAAGTCACTTAACAAGGAGGATGCACCTAATTATTGAAGCTTTTTGCAATTTGCTGCCACCTATAAATCTAATCCAACCGTACCTCCGAAGGATAATCCATTATGATGATGATGCTGTGTAGGTAATTAAGGCACTTCACAGCCACTTGATGAAAAGAACATGCGTAACATCCAAGTGCTAATGAAGACCCTAATAAGAAGCTTGTCATTTAACACTAGAGTAGTGGTTAGGTAAACGTGCCAGCAGTAGCTGATGAGCTGAAAACGGAAATTAAAGCTGAACTTCAGAAAGATTTAAAAGTCACAAATCACAGCAGTTCTGCAATCATTATATGCAAACAATACATCATTAAATGCAAGCGGTATAGGTACCTGAAGTTGACTTGTTATCACTATCTTGAAGTCCACTGTATATCAGAGCTTGGGGAGGGAAGGAGAAGCAGCACAAGGAGCCAATCAGCTGTGCTGCAGTGCAGGGAACATGCTAATAGGAGGAAAGAGCAGAGAGATGAGCTCATTAGTGTGTGGATTGTCCTTTCATTGTCTAGTGACAGGGTGTGGAAGAGACCTATAAGTGTAGGTTAAACTTCAGCAGAGAAATATCAAGGTCTCTCGTTTAAAAGAAAGGACTGTGCTGTGGGACGGGTGTCCCCACACCGCGTGCAGGTATCTATACAGGAGGACCAAATATAGCCATAGAACAGGAGACCTCAGGGGAAGGAGTCAGGAGTCAGAAGTCAGGGTTCAAAGAGGCAACAGGATACAGGTTATGACGACAATACTGAGGCACAGGCCTCACTGCAGGGGGGAGGATAAAGCCTACGTTTTTTTTTTGCATATATGAAATCTCAGGGAAAGGCATTTTCCTCCCCTGAGATTAGGTGCATGGTCACATGTCCTAGTCACATGTGCCAGAGTTCCAGGAAGTAAAGGGAGATGTCTTAATCTGCCCTTAGTAAGCGCCTAGCCCGAGTTTCGTGAGGGCCCGGGAGTGGCACTGAGGCTCTCTGAACTTACATCGGAGGTAAGATCAGCACACATCCTCCCGCTGATCACCTCTCTGATCTCTGCATGCGGAAGTGATGTGTATTACATCACTTCCACCTTCAGCTGGCTTTTCTCCGGCTGTTGTAGCCGGAGAAGAAGCTAGTGAAGCAGATTTGCTTCATCAGCTTCTTTGGGGTTCCCTAGGTGACATTAAGGGTTTAATTGCCCACTGATGTCTCCATAAAGAGGACCTGTCACTGTATATTTGTTATCACATAGGGGGCTTTTTAGTAATAGCAATAAAGTTAAAGAAGAACTATGGGGTTAGGGCTTTTCCCCGTAATTAACCTTAGGGTAACGGGAGGACACAAGCTAGCGTCCTCCCGTTACCCTAAGCTCAATATACCCCGAGCTAAAGCTCGCAGTATACTGAGACGCCGCAGCTGAAGCGGATCCCGACAATTATGTCTGGATCCGCCCAGCTGCGTGAGTGACAGCTGGCTCTGCCTATCTAGAGGCAGAGCCAGTTGTACCCGCCCCCTCCCCCTTCCGTTCCGCCAGTCAGCGCTGGAGGATCGGAGCGGGGAGGGGGGAATCCAGCCCCTCCCCTGTCACGGTAGAGAGCCGTGACAGGATCGCAAAGTGAGCGAACGCCGGTATGTGTTCCCTCACCTCCCGATCTACTGAGCCGACCTGTGACAGTTTCATTGTCACAGGTCGGCTAGAACTATGAGGTGAGGGAAAATCACTCACCTCATTGTTCTCCTTAAAGTGTAAAAAAAATTTTTAAAAAAATGAGTCACAAAAAAATAAATTTAAGTCATAAAAATAAAAGAAAACAAAAACATTTTAAAGTCCCCCACCCCTATGTTACATATCACCACAAACGTTGGATTGAGGGCAATAATCATAGGGCCATCAATCACTGTTAACAATAAAATGATGAGCAAGCTTTTAAAGTACAACAGCAAAAAGTTTCCCAGCTCACTCACCAGTCAGCCCGCAAAAAAACAGAGGTTTTAGTTACACGTCTTCTGCAGAATATGTGAAAGCCGCACAGCCGCGTCAAGGCCCCTCCGTATAGTGCGGTCCTAACTCTAACCTATGAGAGTCTCCATCTTGGAGCACATGTAGCAAAAGATAAAATTGGGTGCAGGTTCGTAGGTTTCACATTGTCTGCAGAACACGTGTATCCAAACCTCTGTTTTTAACCTTAGCGGTGAGACAAGTTTTTTTTGCATGCTGGCTGGTGAGTGTGCTGGGAAACGTTTTGCTGTTGTACTGTATAAAGCCCTTCCATGTGCACCTTGCTGTAAAGCTGATTATGAGTTGATGAGTGCGTTTGCCATTCGTTTTGCTCAAGCTTCTAAAGCGTCGCCTATGGGCAATTTTGGATATTGTAGTTGCAATTTCACTGGAGCACGCAATCTAAAGGCTTGACGTGTTTGGTGTCTATTTACCCAACGTGACTCCATTTTTTTTATTTCTACAAAAAAATTGGGTAATAATAAATGTTTCATAAAATAGAGTAGATACAACTGTTTTCCCCCCAGAATTTTTGGTACTTCTTTCTTTATATAGTAAAAAAAAACAAACCCCAGTGGTGATTAAATACGCCCCCCCACAAAAAGCTGTCCCAAAAAATTTATATAAAATTCATTTCAGTACGGCGTTGCATGACACTCAATAAACATTAGCGATAAGCGCTATGAATAAACATTTTATGTCAGATATATTTCCAGAAGCTTTAAACTATCTGAAAATGTATTTGAAATGTACTTTCTAATGATGTAAGGGAATAATTGTGACTGAAATAGTTTATTGGGTATTTGTGTTTCAGCTCCTGATGATTTCCTATTGTTCTGTTGAACATATAAAACAACTCTGAATCTAAGGAGATGCTACGTTCAGCACTGGGTGTATGAGAAGTTCTTGATCCTATTTCGGAGGAAATGAGTCGTGATTCGAATTTTTTTAACTGATCCAATTAGAATCAATTCGCCGGGTTGGCCCAAACCTTATCAGCAGCCCCCCTCCCCGCCTTCCTCCCGACCTGTCCTCTTTATAAGCGCGGCTGTGTGCCTGGACCCGCCTCCTAAACTGGTCGTCAGGCAGGGGGCGGACCCTTGATCCCACTCAACCCTCACTAGCCTGTGGGCGGGTCTATCTTGCATAGAGGGGACGGATCTTCCTTGTCGGTGGGCGGGTTTGCGCTGTATCCAGGGGCGGGGCCCCCTCCTCGCTCTGTGTTCCCGTTAGTGGCCGCTACTGCGGCCCATATTCCCGGGCTTCCTGTCAGCATTCCCGGCATGTTAGCGGCCCGGGAAGCGGAGAACGAGGAGGCCCCGGCTGAGGTGAGCGGTGTGTGCGGGCAGTGGACGGGGTTGGAATGTGTGACATAGGAAGAGCCTGTTGTATATAGACACACACATGGAAACATTGTATGAAGAGTATTATCAATGACAGCATGCTGTGATTTGTAGTCCTCCAACACATGGCGGGGTCTCAGTTTATCCTGGGTGTGTATACAGCGATATAATCATCACATTGTCTGTAACTGATACATTGTGGGGCTCATTTACGCCTGTGTGTTGTGGAACATGCCAGGTATGAATGCACATTGCATGCTTGAAGGAGCCAGGTATGAATGCACATTGCATGCGTGAAGGAGCCAGGTATGAATGCACATTGCATGCGTGAAGGAGCCAGGTATGAATGCACATTGCATGCGTGAAGGAGCCAGGTATGAATGCACATTGCATGCGTGAAGGAGCCAGGTATGAATGCACATTGCATGCGTGAAGGAGCCAGGTATGAATGCACATTGCATGCGTGAAGGAGCCAGGTATGAATGCACATTGCATGTGTGAAGGAGCCAGGTATGAATGCACATTGAATGCGTGAAGGAGCCAGGTATGAATGCGCATTGCATGCATGAAGGAGCCAGGTATAAATGCACATTGCATGCGTGAAAGGAGCCAGGTATGAATGCACATTGCATGCGTGAAAGGAGCCAGGTATGAATGCACATTGCATGCGTGAAAGGAGCCAGGTATGAATGCACATAGCATGCGTGAAGGAGCCAGGTATGAATCCGCATTGCATGCGTGAAGGAGCCAGGTATTATTATTATTATTACATAGTATTTATATAGCGCCAACTGTTTGTGCAGCGCTTTACAATGTAAGGAAGACATTACAATACAATTCAAGACAAGATGGTGAGGATGGTCCTGCCCGTGAGGGCTTACAATCTAAAAGGCAGGGACAAGTGATACACGAGGAGGTAGCTGTGTGGGGATGAATTGTTTTGAGAAAGTGATGGTTCAGTGGTTAGGTTGAGGTGGGATAGGCTTCCCTAGAGAGATGAGTCTTCAGGGAACGCCTAAAGGCAGTCAAGGTAGGAGATAGATGGACAGGTTGGGGTAAAGAGTTCCAGAGGATGGGAGAGACTCTAGAGAAGTCCTGGAGGCGAGTATGGGAGGAGTGGACAAGGGAGCTGGAAAGCAGGAGGGCAATGGAAGAGCGGAGTGGAAGGTTAGGGTGATACTTTGAGACAAGGTTTGAGATATAGCCGGGGGCAGAGTTGTGGATGGCTTTGTAACTGATTGTTACTATTTTGATTTTTATCCTTTACGCTATTGGAAGCCAGTGCAGGGATTGGCTGAGGGGGGATGCAGACACTGAGCGGTTGGTCAAGTGGATGAGTCTAGCAGCTGCATACATGATAGACTGAAGGAGGGATAGCCTGTGTAGTGGAAAGACAATGAGGAGGGAGTTACAATAGTCAAGATGAGAGATAACAAGGGAGTGTATGAGTAGTTTTGCGTTGTCATTGGTGAGGAAGGGGCGTATTTTGGAGATGAGGAGCCAGGTATTAATGCTAATTGCATGCGTGAAGGAGCCAGGTATGAATGTGCATTGCATGCGTGAAGGAGCCGGGTATGAATGTGCATTGCATGCGTGAAGGAGCCGGGTATGAATGCGCATTGCATGCGTGAAGGAGCCAGGTATAAATGCACATTGCATGCGTGAAGGAGCCAGGTATGAATGCGCATTGCATGCGTGGAGGAGCCAGGTATGAATGCGCATTGAATGCGTGAAGGAGCCAGGTATGAATGTGCATTGCATGCGTGAAGGAGCCAGGTATGAATGTGCATTGCATGTGTGAACGTGCCAGTTGTGAATGTGCATTGCATCTGTTGGAAGTGCATTGCAGCAAAAATCTAGTGATGTGTCTGATTATTTTGGATGTTGATTTTAGTGGGCTGCCTTAATGCCATGCATGTAAACATGTGACATAACGCATGTTGACGCACTGCGATGTTTGCACAAAGGCAGATAATTTATATAAATGGGCTGCTTATCCCACCAAAAAAGGTGCAGGAGCGATCTTTGTAGCGCGTGATGTGTGTCACTGTGTGTTGTGGTGCACATTGGCGGATGTTTGTTGGGTGCCATTAAGAATGAACAGCACTGCAACGCACCTCAGTGCTAGAAGCGTGCTGTCGCCGCGGGCTACCGCAGTGTGGCCCCAGCCTATATGAGGGCACAACTATTTTGGTTGAGGAAGATAGACAACAATTCCCACTCCAGGCATCTCCTGAAATCTAGGAACGCACTGGATCAAATCCCGGCTGGCTCACTTTGTTTTTGGAGGGGGTGAGGGGGTGTGGCGGTGCATTGAAGTCAATGGCACCGCAGCCACGCCCTCCAGCCAATGTGCGATCGCCTGCACTGGAACGTGTGGCACATCAGTGTCTGCATTCAGGTCCGGTGTGCTCAGAAAAATGCATGTCAACCAGAATGCAATCCAGTGTGTTCTGGTGCCGGGCCGCAACGCACTGGGCCTCTTGTGAACTAGCACTAACACAAACTACCTTCTGCTCACCTCCCTGCTTTTCTTCAGCACCGCACGCTGGGACTAGCAGGGAGGAGGAGAGCTGAAAAATGACACAAGTGTGGGAGGACCCGCAGCAACAGAGAATCAAAAAAGTGGCGGAGAACAAGTGGGCAGTGAACGGGCTGACAAAAAAATCCCAGGTGCCAGGACACACTTTCTAGTCGCATTGGCGACCTGGAGCCTGGGATTGGTCGAGCCCTGCCCTAACCCATTTTAGACTTCCATTATCTTGGGGATCCTGCCAGTAACACACTTCCTGTGCTGGAGTGACAATGCTCACTCACCATATTATACACAGATCAGCCATTACATTGTGACCACCCACCTAATATTGAGTAGCTCCCTCTTTTCCTGACACGTTGAGGGATGGACTCCACTGACTAGCCCTCTGAAGGTGTGCTGTGGTGTCTGGCACCAGCCGTCAGTAGCAGATCCTTTAAGTCCTGTAAGTTGTGAGGCGGGGCATGGATCGGACTTGTTTTTCCAGCACATCCCACAGATGTTCAATTGGAGGCCAAGTCAACACCTCAAACGCCTTCTTGTGTTCCTCAAACCATTCTTGAACCATTTTTGCAGCGTGGCAGGACGCATTATCCTGCTGAAAGAGGCCACTGCCATCAGGGAATACCGTGTGCATGAAGGGGTGTACTTGGTCAGCAACAATATTTAGGTAGGTGATACGTGTCAAAGTAACATCCACATGAATGGCAGGATCAAAGGTTTCCCAGCAGAACATTGCCCAAAGCATTACACTGCTTTGCCGGCTTGCCTTCTTCCCATAGTGCATCCTGGTGCCATCTCTTCCCCAGATAAGTGACACACATGCACCCAGCCATCCACCTGATGTAAAAGAAAATGTGATTCATCAGACCAGGCCACCTTCTTCCATTGCTCTGTGGTCCAGTTCTGATGCTCACGTGCCCACTGCAGGTGCTTTTGGCAGTGGACATGGGTCAGCAGGTGCACCGTGATCAGTCTGCAGCTACGCAGCCCCATACACAACAAACTGCGATGCGCTGAGTGTTCAGACACCTTTTTATCAGAACCAGCATTCACTTTTTCAGCAATTTGGACTACAGTATCTCTTCTATTGGATTGGACTGCACGGCCAGCCTTCACTCCCTGCATGCTTCCATGAGCCTTGGCTGCCCATGACCCAGTCACTGGCTCTCCAGTTTTCCTTCCTTGGACCACGTTTGGTAGGTCCCTGACCACTGCAGACTGGGAACACCCGAGAAGAGCTGCCGTTTTGGCGTTTCTCTGACCTAGTCATCTAGCCATCACAACTTGGCCCTTGTCAAAGTCGTACAAATCCTTACACTTGTCCATTTGTTCTGCTTCCAACACACCAACTTCAGGGACAAAATGTTGACTTGCTGCCCAATAAACCCCCCCACTTCCAGGTGTCATTGTAACCAGGTAAACAATGTTATTCCCTTCACCTCCCAGGGGTCATAATGTTATGGGTGATCAGTGTATCTGTGAAAGAGTAGCATTGTCACCCTGGGCTGCTCTCCTGATTTGGATTACAAACACTTCACCCTCCTCATCTCCATTACATAGGGGAGAGGGGTTATATAGTTTATACAAATAGTTTAAAGTGACACTAAACTCAGAAGTTTAAATCTTAAAAATGCATTCAAGTACCATAGCTATAAACAAAAATGTATCTTATTTGTGTATCACTCGGCTGCAGATCCTCAAATCATCTCTGAATTGGTGCTGACACTGTCCTTTCTTCTGGAGGGGGGATACTTTTGTTCCTCATGGTTCCTGTGTCATGATTAGTTTATTAATTTGTATTGAGATTGTAGTCTATCACAGGAGTGAGCTTGGAGCGGTGACTACTTTAAAACACACGGACCATGGGGAAGAAAAGTAGCCCCCCTCCAGAAGGAAGGACAGTGTCAGCACCAATTCAGAGATGATTGGAGGATCTACAGCTGAGTGATACACAAATAAGATAAATTTTTGTTCATAGTTAAAGTACCTGAAGAATTATTATTATTATTATACAGGATTTTTATATAGCACCAACAGTTTGCACAGCGCTTTACAATCTATACAATGAATGCATTTTTAAGATTTAACTCCTGAGTTTAGTGTCACTTTAAAAAGTTGATCGCTAAATTCTGTGCACAGGAAGTTGCGATATTGCACACTCTTTGCTTGTTCAGCTTCTTTGAAGTGCATAGGTGACCTTAGGAGTCTAATAGACCCCTAAGGTCACCTTAAAAACCTGTCACCTCCAATGTGCTATCACATAGGGGGCTTGTGAGCCCTGCTATGCAATAACAATAAAGTCAAGTAAAAATAAAAAGTTTAAATACATTTAAAAATACCCCCAAATTATTTTTTTAAATCCCACGAATGTGCGCTTACTACCGTTGGGTGTGCCTATGTACGAAAACGACGATTGAACCACACATGTTAGGTATCGCCATGTGTGGTGTAGGAGCGATCATTTTAGGACCAATATTCATGGTTAACTCTAAACTGACGGCCTGCACAGACTTTTATAATTGATGGGACCAGATTTTTTTTGCTGTTTCCTGGGCGCTTTAAATTTTTAAGCATGGCATGTTGGATATCCAATTACACAGCACAACCCCATCATTTGCATTTTACAAATAAATTGGGTATAATATTAAGTTTTTGTGCACTAAAATTTATTTAAGTGTATTTTATCTGACATTTTGGTGTTCATAAAGAGTTGTGATAAATCCATTTTATTCTACTGTGTCTCTGCTTTCAGGAAATATATAATTCTAGGGGGATTTAAGTAAAATGTGGATTACAACATATGTGCAAACAATGCTCTAGTATCAAAGGGATCAATGCATTCATTGCCCCTTGCTGAGTATTCTAGTTACACCTACAGAACATAGTCTTTATATTTCAGTTCTGAGCCTGTGGTGCTGTGACAAGGTCAGGAACAATACTCATTCATTTCGATGTAGCAGCAACATGAAGATAATTGCAGTGCACCAAAAGGGCCAGTGTCATTGGACGTTTGCTCCCTTATTGCCCCATACAAGTCTATGGGGATGCTGAAGCAGATGAAATGATCCTTCAGTGAATTCTGAATGATTCCAGAAGACTCTAACTAAGCACATTGCATTTCCCATCAAAGCCCTTCCACCCAGGTCCTTAATCTGGTTGCAGAGAAGTCATGTGGCCCTTATATTGTAAACAATGTGTAATTACTCATTGAGCAGTCATGCAGAGGATGTCTGTGCTTTATGTGTCAAATCAAAGTTAATAATATGTTTGCAAATTTTTCTGTGGTAACACAACACAAACAGTTTTAATGCCTAGGAGATCTGTAGAACCTGTTCTTGTGTGAGAGTTCCCTGATAAGCGTAAAATAAGGACTTGATTGTTGTGCAAAGAGATTTACCAAGTACCTGTGTTTGCGTCGTCACTCCCTCACATGTGATTTTAGTTTCCTGTTATAGAAGAACATGTGGTATGTGTAGTGGCTCTATGGGGCTAATTAAAATTGAACACCGGTGTATACAGTGTGTGTGTGTCTATGTATGACAGACCAAATGGAGAAATACAAAGTAACTTTGTTATTTTTCCCATGTACTTTATTTTAGTGTTGGTGCGTACCAGCAGGATTCGCTGCTGGAACGCACTGGAGCGCAACCCGGCCAGATTCCTGCAGTCAGAAGCAGGAGTGGGTTTGGTGGTGCGTTGAAGTCAGTGGCACCGCAGCCACAGCCATGATAGAGACAGAATATCAACCAAAAATCCTTAAAAAACACATGATACAAATGTTATAAATTGAGTTGCAGTTCAGTGAGTAAAATAAGTATTTGATCCCCAAGCAAAACATGACTTAGTACTTGGTGGAGAAACCCTTGTTGGCGAGCACAGAGGTAAGACGTTTCTTGTAGTTGGTTACCAGGTTTGCACACATCTCAGGAGGGATTTTAGTCCACTCTTCTTTACAGATCTTCTTTAAATCTTTAAGGTTTCTTGGCTGTTGCTTGGCAACTCATAGTTTCAGGTCCCTCCATACATTTTCTAAAGTATTAAGGTCTGGAGACTGGCTTGGCTGCTATAATTTTGCCCTGAAGCAACTTCAGCACGAAATTATAGCTAATCTGCCTATAAACGTCAGGTGATCATAATAATCTGGCCACTCAGTGTATATAGGAGAATTGAAGCTTTATTTCTCTAGTCACCTTCCAGGACAGCATTAGAGAGATAGGCTCCTCCCACCGTGGGAGGACACAAACTAGCGTCCTCCCGTCACCCTAGGCTCAGTATACCGTGAGCTGTATACTGAGACACCGCAGCTGAAGCGGATCCCGACAACTATGTCTGGATCCGCCCAGCTGCGTGAGTGACAGCTGGCTCTGCCTATCTAGAGGCAGAGCCAGCTGTACCCGCCCCCTCCCCCGTCCGTTCCGCCAGTCATCGCTGGAGGATCGGAGCGGGGAGGGGGAATCCAGCCCCTCCCCTGGCAGAGAGCCGTGACGGGATCGAGAAGTGAGCCAACGCCGGTATGTGTTCGCTCACTTCCCGATCTACTAATCAGGAAGAACTAGGTCGGCTAGAACTATGAGGTGAGTGAAAAGCCTCATAGTTCTCCTTTTAAAAGCCATTAATTGCATTCTTTTTCAAAGTATCCTCATTTTACATCATTGTTTCACAGGTGCATAAAACTATTGGACAGAACTATTATGTGCAGCTGTAATCTGTGCATTCTCTGTGTCATTTTCTCAGGAACCGGGGTCGATGGGTCCAGCTGGTCGGTAGGGGGATTCCTGACATGTGCTAATAAACATGGAACTGTCTCTGGAAGTTCTGCTGTCTACCAGCATCAAGAGGAAAAAGCCATGTACGAGGCTTTGCTGGTTGGGGCAGGTCAGTACACTGTATATGTACATTTGGCTGACTAGGTTTCCATTGTGATAATCATCATTTTTTTTTTTTCTGTCTTAGGAAAAGGAAGCAGTTTTCTTGGTGGATGAGAATCGTATCAGTGAGATCAGCCTGCGCTCAGGCAGTGTGAAGAAGCCATTACTTAAGAAAAGCAGCATTGTGACCCTTGCTACATCTGCCAATGGTACAAAGGACCTTCCTTCTTTTGGGAGTTCAGGCTAAGTGTTGCGTTTATACATTGTCTTATTGTCTATTAAAGCCCAGTGCACCACAACACAAGGCATGTGCGTTGTGATGCAGCGCAGGTGTATTGCCTGATACTGTAATAGTATATCGGGGTGCATTCAGAAGGAATGGTACCGCAACACAGCACACCATGGCTTGCATATTGCATGTTTTACCATAAAACGGATTGTTGATTTGACCCCATTAGCTATAGGAAAATCAAATGAACGTCCTAACTGTATACCTAGCTTAAGACTCTTGCATTCTACAGTTCCGATAGTGTCATATGCCTGTGTCTCCTGACACACTTTATGATTACATCATCAACACAGCAAAGATGCAAGGGGCAGGTTGCACAGGCATATAACACTGCTGGAAGTCTCACCAATCTTGCACTGCACAAAGGTTCTAGACACAGGATGCTGGACAGGTGAGTATAAGGGATCATTCACATGGGTGTGCACATCCATACGGCATGCATGCCCATGCAGAGACCTGCCCCTGGGAGGGACAGGTGCTTTATGTAATTGCATGCATCAGTCTGTACCTCCCTATAGGAGGACGTGGCTGCACGCTGTTACATGCAAACCTGCACATCCGTGCGAGTCCGGGTGCCTGCACTTGGACGCAGATAGTGTGCAGTTTAGGGACCTTTTTAATCTGCATTTTTATTGGTCACTTAATACATTGCCATATTCACCTATACGCTGTACTGAAATAGGTATATGTATCAACAGAAGTTTAAAAAAAATATATTATTGCATTTATCTGTAAAGAATAAGTCAAGGAAACTGGGCTTGCTGTATTTTTCTTGAAGACGTTTCACTGGTCATCCAACCAGCTTTCTCAATTCAGAATGACTTGTGCAAAAAATCTCTGGGAATAAATATGGTGAATGTTGCTCTAATCCACATAACCATATTCACCATATTTATTCCCAGAGAATTTTTGTACAAGTCATTCTGAAATGAGAAAGCTGGTTGGATGACCAGTGAAACATCTTCAGGAAAAATACAGCAAGTCCAGTTGCCTTGACTTATTTTTTACAGATAAATGCAATAATATATCACAGCCCCTCCTGCCCCTGAACGCACGGAGCCGGCCGGGTTGCTTCACAGTGTGTTCTAGAGGCTGACTTCTCTGGAACGCACTGTTTGTGGTGTGAAACAGCCCTTATTGGTCCTTTTTAACATTTAAAACATTTGTTGTATCTGTTTATTAACTGCAAAATAACACCTGTTGATCCTGCCAAAAATCTTGCCGGCTGAAAACGTCCTGGTCTCTCCGTGCTGCACTGTTATCAGTTACATTATTTTTAGCTCTTTGAGGACTACATGGATTGCATTTTTGTTGTTGGGTTTAGATACACTTTAATGGTTCTTCTTTCCTCATCCCACAGGAGCCTGGCTAGCTGCTCTGAAAGTCTCTGGGGAGCTATCACTATGGAGTAAGGATCTGGACTGTCTGCTCACGATTCCAGCTATTGCAGACATCTCCCAGCTGATTTCAGTTACACAAGGTGAACTGATCCCAAGAAATGAAGCTTTACACTCCGCTGAATGAAAAATTGTTTTTTTTTTGTACACTTGCCTACCGAACTATATATGTTACAATCCGAACTATATATGTTACAATCCGAACTATATATGTTACAATCTGACTGTACAATCAACTTTTTTTTAACCAAATGTATGTAATATGAGGACCTACCTAAACTAACCAACCAAACCACCTGTATCCAATAAGGCAGGCCCTCCCTTGCACTTCACTGTTGTTTGTACAATCTCATTTAGATCTACCATCAGATTGTAACGTGTGGTCAACGTAAAGATTACAAGCTGCAGGGCACTAAATCTCATCTTTGCATAACTATACGCTGAGTCAGTGATATGGGACATGTATTCTTCTGGTGAACTCGGAGCTCCTGATCTGCATAAATGTAGATATAGTTGGTTACCCACTAAGGAGGGTAAGAGCCTTTTTAAAACAAATCTGCAATGGCAGCTCATGTGTTTTTTCCGGCAGTTTGCGTTAAAGTGATATTAAAATCAAAAAGGTTTTCCAAGCTATTTGATACGCTAATTAAATCAGTTACAATGAATGCTCCCTCATGATGTTTCAGAGTTTTAGTTTCCTGCAGATTTAGATGGTCCCCTGAGCACTGTCCCTGATATCCTGTTTTAGGGGGGCTCCTTTCCCTTGCAGGATCCTATGGAGCCACCCTTGTGTCTGTTAGTAAGCTATGTGTGTTTCTCTACAAGCACACAGGCCCATCAAGGCAATCTACTATCCTCCTCCCCCCTTTTCCCTGCTCCCCTCTTCTCCAGGCTAGTAGATGTATAGCTGCTGGAAGCTTCTCTGTCCTTGTGTTCTTGTACTGGACAGGAAGTTCAGGGAAGCAGAGCTTAGAGAGTTGGAGCTGTTTGGAAACATGACGACTGTAAGTGCTTGGGTACAAATGTAAATAAATATTTTGCTGTGTAATGTAAATGTGTTTTGATCTGGATTTATTATTGAAAACAAGTTTGAGAGTGTAATGCTACTTTAAATGTACAATGCTAAGACAATTCCTCTTGCTAGTATATCTGTAGTGCAGTTGGAAGCCCAATAATTGGCAATGTTTGGCTTATTTTTAGAAACTTCTTTGAAGCTCTACCTGTACGTGTCAGGAGATGGCAATAGAGTCCTCTTGGCCACTCACACTGGCTGTGTGTACCTGTGGGAAAACACAGAGGAAAAGAATCGGTCTAATCCTCTGAAAGCCAGGACCCTTTCAGGCCGGTGGACTAAAATCGAACCTCATGACACGGTTGTGTTCCCAAGCACCGCAGATAACGAAGCGACTGTTCACGCCATGTTTTTAAAGAGCGAGGTATGTTGTTGGAATTTGTAAAGTAAATATGTGCTTTGGCCATGTGGGCAAAACAGCAGGTTCCCTTTAATGCCGACCTTCACAGATGCATATACTTACCTTTGTTTTGTTCCCCCTGCTCCTCCATTCTGCTGCCCGGAAGTTAAAACTGAACTCTAAGCAGATATATAAGACGCCAATTAATGCGGCTCTCTATTCATTAACACATATTTAGTTATGTGTTTTTTTTATGCAAGCAGTGTAAGTACCTGAATTTGGACTGGTATCAGCTTCCTTCATTCCCTGTACAGCAGGGCTTAGACTGGGAGAGGAGAAGCAGAGTCAATCAGGTCATTCGTTGAGAAGAAACATGCTGACAGGAGGAGAAAGGAGATAAATGGGTCAGCACCTCCTAGCTGTCCAGTCACAGGCAGAGGGTGGGTCCAGGACAACCTGGGCTCAATTTAAGTGGGTTAAATGTTGCTGACCATCATACTGAGGACATCTTGTGGCGGGAAAGAAGTATTGTGGGGAAAATGTGAATATTGCAACACAAGCTGTTTTTGTAGGAGAACTATGGGGAAAAACACTGACCCCATAGTTCTCCTTTAATGGGTACAGGTAATGACTGGAGATGGCGAGTCATTACCCACCACCTGGCTTCCTGATTGGCTGGGAAGGCAGCTCCATGTTCCCTCGTGGCAGAGAAAATCTCCCTCTGACCGGAATTCCGGTATCAGGGGTAAGTATCATAGTATTTGGGTGAGCATGAGTACTCACTCAAATACTCGGTATCTGCACTGATAGTAGTATTGGTGCAACCCTAATTTTAGATGTATATAAACGCATCTAAGCGCACCTAGTGTGAATGTAGCCTTATACTGCTGATTCACCATCCAACATGCAGGCAAGCAAAATGGGTCAATAAGCTCAGTCACACTGGAAGTCTATAACCCTGTGTAAGCTATGGCTCTGGCTTCTATTAGACTAGCCGGTGCCTTCTGTTACAGCAAAACTCCAGCAACAAGATATACATTAACTACTGCACAGCACACACAGAGACCATGGGTACGAAAAGTAGCCCCCCTCCAGAAGAAAGGACAGTGTCAGCACCAATTCAGAGATGATTTGAGGATCTACAGCCGAGTGATACACAAATAAGATACATTTATTCAGAGTATTTTTATGCTCCACAGTGGGAAGGAACAGATCAAGGAATTTTGGTGGGAAACTCTCTCGGTCCATTTTGTAAAAAGTCAGGGGGCGACTGAGGGTTTTGGAGCCGTTATAACTGACATACCCGTTTGGGTGGCCTGACCCTTTAGGATGCCCAATTAGTAAATCGCTGGCTCAAAACACATTTCAATTATATCAAGATAACAATTATCGGACAAAGTATGTCTATTGGTATTCCAAGTTCTACAAAATGAATGCTTGTTGTAACAAGATGGCTGATTATGGTAGTTCTTTGATTTACTGTGTGGTTCTCCTACTTCTATTATACCTCAGGTGTTGGGTGATTGCTGTTTGTGTACATTTGTCTATTACTCTGGATCCCGGCTGATGATGACGTTCCTATCACTGCGCTGGCTTGAGGGTGATCAGAAGTACAACAGGTTTGCTTCTTTTTATATATTTAATTTGCCATCTCAAACATTTCCTTATGTTTGCTAATACTTTTATGTGTGTGCGTTTATTTTTATTGAAATATTATTCACTGAACATTGGGAGGTTTTCTCTCATAGTAGACACAAAAAACAAACAAACAACTTATTAACAGAGTTTAATATTGTTTCTATCCCATCTGGTGGGATCTTCCCTTCCTTTGCATGTGACAGGATACCCATTACTTTTGTGCTTTGTGTAGACATGCATATAGCATACTTGCCTTACCCTTGTTTTGCATAATCCTTGTAAATCTGTGTATTGCAATTAATCTCTTCTAGTGTGTGCCCGTTCAATGTTCATTGGGCACAACAGAACTGCCCACTGGATACCATCTACCCCATCTGTGAGCCAGTTAAGTCTAGAGGAGCTCTGGTGGCTGCATTCTCCAAAGACGGCTTAGTGCAAGCCTTGGCAATAAATCAGAAAGACCCCAAGGTACTCTTAATATAATAAAATACTGCAAAATGTTTTTGTTGGGGGGAAAAAATGATGGAGATCCACTTTGACTTTATGAATTTTTTTGTCTTTTTTCAGGCAACCTGCGTCGTCTTTATAAACACCATGAACGTTGTTACTGTGTGCGGCACTTTGAAGGGCTGTAGCAGTAAAAACCAGCAGATCCCAGCCAGATATCTAAGGTTGGTAGATATCATTTTTGATGTACCCATACAATGCAGTTGTACATGTCCATATGTCAGTTTACAAGCTCTTCGTAGTTGAGATTACTGATGGAAATTGACAGCGCCAATCACATGTACTGAGACATTATCCCTTCCGCAGCTGCAGAGATCGGGATATGTCTCAGTACCTGTGATTGGCGCTGTCAGCTTCCTGGCGGGCTCGGCACGTGGAGCTGCGAACACGCCCGAGCCCATCACTAGTTGAGATCACATGGCTGTCTTTCCACTAATCAGTATGGGCTTGGTGGAGGAACAAAAAAACAATAAATGTTCTTCCCCTTGGGTAATGTTAATGGAAGACCATTTGCCAGTTGGAGTATTTGATTGCGTTAGAACCTTCTATTGTACTCTCTGTCCTCACTGGCAAGGTTTACCTTCACTTCTTGTCAGGTGATTGTGGTCATTGGGACAGGAAGTGAGGGAAAATCTCCCCAGTGATCCATGCAGCAATTAAAACTTGACAGAAGTTCCATCCCTTCCCTGCACCACTCAATACTAAAACAAAAAGGTTTGTTAAAGTTTTCTGTAGAGGTTTTTACACATTATTATACCTCCTTTCTTTGCTTTCTCAGGTCTTACTGGGTAGCGAACATGTCATGGACATCTGACAGCCTTTTTTTGGCCTGTGTCTTGAAGAGGGGGTCCCTGTTGTTATTAACACGACTGGGTGAGCTCTTGACTCTGACAACATCTGGATGTAGTGTTGAATTTGGACCAGCCGAGTTTATTCCTCTTCATCCTTTAATCACATACAGGTAATTGATTTACCCTTCAGTGAAAGTTCTATGTTTTTGTGAAAGAAGAAGACTGTTTTGTAGGTATGGGGAATAAGGACCAATCTGTCTTCGCCCACTTCAATAAATCGGTCTACCTTCTTCTAGACAGCTCCACCAATGATGACGTTTGTAAAATGTATTCTAAATCTGTGGATCCTTTTTATACATTTTTTCCACTGCCTATTTACTGTCACATAGTCAGCTCCCTTGTTATAATAATAAATTAAGTTAAAATAAGTGTTATATATGAAACTATAATAAAATAAGTACTACATTTAAAGGATGCATGCACATGTACCTCCATACACATGTGCATAGGTAACTGTCGATTGTGCAACACACATACTGTGCATGAGGAAGTAGGAGGAATTTTTCTCAGTCTGTCATTTTGGTTCACTCTAAATTAATGAGCTGTAAATGTTTTTTTAAAGGGTTGTCTATTGACAATTTTGGGTATCATAATATGTCACCGCTTCACGGGTTCATGCAAATTTTGAGGCTTGACACATTTGGCATTTATTTTATTGACACACTCTCATGTTTTATGCTCAAAATTTGGAGATGATGCATTTGTGTGTGACTTTTACTCAAAATATAGAGCTGATAACGGTTCTGCACATATAATATCATGCAACATAAATTACAAATGTCGTCATTTTATTCTAAAGGTCCCCAAATTTTTGAAAATATAAATATGTGTTGTATTGAGGATTTTATGCCGCTCTGATAATAAATGTTTATATATATATATATATATATACACACACACACACACGTTTTTCCCTAGTGTGCTCCCTTTTGTTAAAATACCTATAATATAAGAAAAAAGTGTGTATGTATATAATTGCATTTGGAAATAAAATTCTGATGCTTTGACTTGTTTCCACTGCAAGACCTGAGAGTTCCTCTATACCTACTTTGGATTTGTGTGGATGAGCACCCAGGCAATTACCTTGCAAAAATATTTTTTTAAAGGTATTTTAGCAAAAGTGCAGCATTACACAACATAGTGCAAGAAGCCTTATGAAGAACATTCATCCAAAAAATAAAAAAAGGCAGAGCAATGCTTACATATAACAAAATGCCTAAAGCACACAGTAGATGAAATGGCACAATAGGGAATATAAACAAGGTCAGTGCAGAACAGCACTCTATGCTCAAGGTACACCATTCTTGTAAAGATCATGTCCCTGAAGAGATGCAAGCAAAACAGTAGTGTGGTGGGTGGCGAGAACTCTCTGTTGGTCTAAGGATGGGGGGAGGGGGGGCAAGGAAGGAAGGGGGAAGGGCAAGAATGTTCGGGCGGTAGATATATACCTTCATATACACACAGTCCGTGTTTTACAACTAAACACTTAATACATGACCAAGGATTCCTTATTGGTTAGCTGAAGAGACAGCACTGCAAAAATAGCAGCCTTTCTGACAGCAACTAAAAGGATCCTAGAGCTCCACATGCTGTCTTGGATATAAGACTAAACATTACTCATGTGATACATTTTATATTTACCTGGAAAAAAAGAAATATTATTTCCAAAACGTTAAAGAACATTTTCCTCCCCTCTTTTATGTGACCAATGACAGAAGACATAGGAATTGTAGTGATTCCCTGCCCTTTATTCAGGTGCTGGGCCTAATGTTGTTGGTTGGGCGGGGGGGGGCATTCAGGCACAGATGGGGTGGCTCCAGGCTGCAATGAAAAGGTGTGTACTGGGTATTCCATCAGCCTTCTGTAGAGGCTTTACTAATATAAATAGTTTACAGGTTTGCTTTAAAAAAAACAAAGCGCAATAAAAAGAATGCATTTTTACGGTTACTAATTAGTGTTTGTTTTTCATCTTTTGCAGACCACCTGTACCCATCCTGGAAAGCCACAATGCCAATGATTCTCTGGGTTCTGTGGCATCTGAGACTGATTTAATGCGGCAAAGGTTTTCTGTCACTTGTCACCCTCGTCTACCCTACCTCATTGTCTCAGATGGTTATATGGTGACTGCCCTCCGCTTTGCACAAAATCTGTCTCCTTATCACTTCATGAAGTCTTTACTGCTTGACTCAGCCCAGAGGCTGGAGAATGTACGACAGAGCCTTCAGCTGGGAAAGGTGAGAGATGTGGTATGGAAGATGAAATGCAGTAATGTTATCCAGATTTAAT